>NC_056740.1:137762139-137814330 GCF_019279795.1 Protopterus annectens
ATTAGTTTACTGTGCCTCTGTCTAGCAGGGACACAGAAGAGATCCCAGGGGTGAATTTGCGATTTCCCATCCACACGTCCAGATTTTGCTTGAAGAGGGTCAGCGAGGGGCTATGTCTAACATGAATTGGGATTCTATTCCAGAGTGAGGGGAGCCTCTGGGAAATGAATCTGTCCCTCCAGCATGTCCTATTTATTTTTGTGCTGAGGTTTAGGTCCCTGGAGTGTGTAGCTCTAAGGGACTTGGATCTAAGGGACTTGGATTTTTTGAGGTGGAGCATGTCCATTAATTCTGGGTTTGACATGGCTTTGTACGTCAGGCATAGATCACCTCTGAGTAGGCGGTAAGCAACTGAAAAGAGCTGGAGTTTCTTTAGTCGAGCTGCATAGGACGTCTGTTTGTAGCCCATGATCCTCTTGGTGAGGTACTTTTGGGGTCTCTCCAGTTGCTGCAGGTGTCGGGTAAGGTACATCCCAAAAGGGCATTGTATTCAATTATGGGCCTGATAAGTGACGAGTAGAGGGGCACAATGACCTCTCTTGATCTAGATGCGAACCCTTTTGTGATAAGGTGGGCTATATAGAAGATCTTTCTAACCACTTTGGCAACGTGATTATCAAAGGAGAGATTACTATCTACGTTGGTCCCCAAATCTCTAATTACTTCTTCCGTACTTAATGGATTACCACCTATGTGGTAATTTGTGGGCACCTTGTTTTTCCCAAAGGGGATGACTATGCACTTTTTAGCATTTAGCTTGATGCCATGGCTCTGGCACCAAGCATCCATCTCTGTGAGACCCTTTTGGAAGATGCTTGTGTCAACTGGAGATTTGATTATGGCCCCCAATTTGCAGTCATCTGCGAACTTTGTCAGCCATAATCCCCCCGTGTTAGCCTGAACCTCAGAGAAGTATATACTGAACAAGAGAGGTCCCAGAACTGAGCCCTGTGGGATGCCACTTGTAACAGGTTTGGATTCGGACATGGCACCTGCGATTCTGACCATGTGGGTTCTATCTCTGAGCCAGTTTGCAACCCATCTTGTGATATAGGGGTTGATATTTAAGCTGGTAAGCTTATTTATGATGCCCAAGTGGGGTATTGTGTCAAAGGCTTTTGCGAGGTCCAGGTAGGCTGTGTGGACTACCTTGCCCTCATCTATGGCTTTGGTAACTGTTTCAAAGAAATCAACTAGGTTTAAGAGGCAAGATCTGCCCTTAACAAAGCCGAATTGGGTAGGGTCCAGTGTCTGGTGGCTCCCAATGTCTTTGTTTATGAGTTCCATGATAATACGCTCCATATCTTTACAGACCAGACTAGTCAGGCTTATGGGGCGATAGTTTCCGGGGTCCGTTGTGGCACCACCTTTGTGGAGTGGGACCACTGTAGCTGTACGCCATTCTTTGGGTACATATCCTGTAGTAAGGCTAAGTTTGAACAGTAACTTAATGTGAGGGTTCAGTTCTTCTTGGAACTCATGTAAGACACAGCCTGGGACACCGTCCGGTCCCATAGATGCTGTGTTTTTTGCTTTGGAGAGGGCAGCTTTCACCTGTGCATCTGTGATGTCAGGGAGGTTACATTCAGTTGGGATAGGCATTTGCTCCTTTGGGGGGGAAGAGGGGGAGAAGTTTGCGCTGAATCTGTCTGCCAGGATGTTGGCTATGTCTGTAGATTCGGTATATTTTGTACCGTTATGCAACAATTCAGAGCATATCTGGGAGTTTCCGCCCATGTTCCTGACATAACTAAAGAAGGCCTTGTGATTATCTTTAGTGTCTAGGGCAATTTTTCTTTCAAAACTGGCCTTTGATGATTTTATGAGGGATCGAAGTTTCTTGCTAATACTGATCAGAGATGCCTTCCCTTTTTGGGATTTTGCTCTGTCATGTCGTAGCTTCCTCCTTTTGTTGTATAGCTTATTTATGGCCGGGGTCCACCAGACCGGTCTCCTGTTTTTGGAGTGAGTCTTGGTTTTATTTGGGATAGCACGATCCATGCATTCCTGCAGGTGCTCATAGAATGCATTTGTAAAGGATTCTGCGGATTGGGCTGTATTATCCTCTGGCCCAGGGGCTTTGAAGGATTCCACCTCAGTCTTGAGAAGTGCAAAGTTGGCTTTTGAGAAATTCTTTACAGTGATTTCCTTGGCTGGGGGTGGGGACGGGATATGGATGTCCAGGGAAATTTGTTTATGGTCTGATCTTACCAATGAGGGGTTTACCTCTGGTGTGGAACATAGAGTCCCCATGTTGGTGATGACCAGGTCCAATATGTTGTTCCCTCTTGTGGGAGTGGTGACCAGTTGTTCCATTGCATTAGAGTTTATAAATTCAAGGAACCATTGGGTGAGGGTGTTTGGGCTTGAGTAGTTTTCCCAGTCAATGTTTGGGTAGTTGAAGTCACCCAATAACATAGTGTTTGGAGAGACCTTCATATTCTCCAGTGTTCAGAGGAATGCCAAGTGGGGTTCCTGTAATAGGGAGGGTGTTCTGTAGCAGGCTACAAACTGAAAGGCAGTTTTGCCCGCTGTTAGTTGCACATCTCCAATGTGGAAGCATCATCTCCACATTCCCCTTAACTTACAAATACCAACTTTGCGATCAACTAACACGAAAACTATGCAAAAAGCAGCACTAGTGCAAAGGTGATTTAAATAAGTTTAGCATTTGCAACATTCAACATTTTTAACAAATGACTAAGCAAAATATCAGTAAGCCTATGTAACCACTGTAGTAATCAGCCAAGCACACACACACACACACACACACACACACACACACACACACACACCTCTCTAATGAAATGCTGACACTGGAAAAACTACTGAAAATTCTGCAAGTCCCCCACACCCCCAAGTTTATATATTCCAACTCTGAGATCACCATACCTCAGAGAAAAGAGGATTGGCCATGTCAGACTTACTAAATGTAACTCCATTTTTGGTCATTTAGTCTACATGTTTTGGGACCCAACATTTCAAATGGTTACCCGCACATATACAGAAAAGCACACACATATACATTACTATTCTGATGACACTGGATTTAGAAGTAATTGAAAATACAGCTTTTATTTAGCACAAAAGTTGCTTTATCTAAGGTTATAAAGCATATGTTATTTAGCACACAAGTTGCTTTATCTAAAGTTGTAAAGCATATGTTGAAAAAATATACACACCCTTGGATTTATAAAGGGGTCCTATAAGTGATAAGCCTTACTACGAATGATTAACTTCTTGTGGTAACCCTTTCCATTTCAGAGATAGCCTTTTTTCCACAAGTGGAATTTCCACAAGTGGAAGAATTAGAATGGAAGGCATTTGTTTCCATACCTCTCAATCATCCAGACTTTTGCCTCATGTATTCGATCTGTTCTGGCAAATCATACCAGAGTGAAGTCCATAAATAATGGCAGACATCTGAATTCCAGACTTTATACCCTTCAGAAAATGGGTATTAATACAAAACCTGTTATTCTATCAACTTTCTAAGTTTATAATTGCAATATTTAAAAAAAATCCCCATTTTTGGGCCTTTATCCCACATTATTTTTGGTTTTATTCAGATTTCTTGCACTAGGAGGTTGAGAGGTATGGTCCTGCCAGCAATGAAGCAATCCTGAGGTGTGGCTAATGATAAAAAATGTAGTCTTCCCTGGAAATGCTTGCAGCTACTAATTTACACTGGTGAGAGATTCAAAGAAACACTTGGATTTGTAAATTATCACAGTCAGTTGAAAAATGTAACTCAACAAAACATGATGGTCACCTATTGAAAGCAGTAGAAAAAAACACAGTGCAGGTTGTGAGTGTATGTGTGTCTGTTTGTCTGGGTAATCACAGATGGGGGGGTCTAGATAGCAGATCCTGAATGTGGATGTGTGTGCTTGTGCCTTTTGTAAATAAATGCTCCGACAAGATAACAACTCAAAGCCAAACAAATACAGGCTTGTCATAATTACAGCTCCGGTCAAGGTAAAATTGTTACACCTCAACCTACAAGCTAAAAATGTTAGTTGTCCCAGTCCCCTTCAAGAAACACATCACACCGAATGAAATTTGGTGACCTTTATTAAATTTCCATAAATATATAAATGTTAACCAATATTCATTCATTTCAACCAAACACGATACAGATGAAATAACATCCATGTAACATTATCACAGGACAGGACAGCGTAATCCTGCTCATCGTGATCAGTAAGCAGCATCCATACCTCCACTCACTTACTTATGAAGCAGCATACCCGCTCACATCCATTACCATATAATGCATTATATCATCAACCAATAAGCAGCTTCCTCTGCTTATTTAAATACTTATCGAGCAGTATAACTGCTCACTTTCATTACCATTTATTGCACTATACCATCAACCAAATAAGCAGCTTCCTACGCTTACTTATGTACTTATCAAGCAGTGTAACTAATCATTTTCCTTTCCCAAATTATTGAATTGACCATCCAACACCAGAGGGGGAACAGAAGAGGGCAAGCCTGCCCCTCTTCTCCACACACCAGACTGACCAGGCTGTTCCCCCTCTCAACACCAAACTTCTATCATCTAGACACCATTAGGTGATAAGGCCAAACATCATTCAGTGTACAATTACCAGGACATTACCAGCCCCTAATTATTACCAGGGCATGACCTGCCACTGGAGCAGGAATACTCAACCCTCAACCACTGAAACCACCCTTCCCATAACAACTCCTTTACTTGCCCAATGATATGTAGAAACAACCTGAAAACTTCCAAATACCATTTAACAGCCACCTTGCCAACACCAACTACCCATTATAAACAGTAAGGCACCTAAACCTCCTGATAGCTTTAGCAATCTGACCCTTCTTAGCTCTATCAGTACCCTTGAATGCCACCAGCAATATACCAAACTTGAAAATGCCCTATGCCACCTGGTCGAAACAAGATTAGTGACATGCCAACTTCATCCAAAATGTAGAAAATAAACCATACCCTTTCTCTCCTTCAAGTATGGTAAATCAAAGCCACACTTCCCATGCAAGGACACCCCATCTAGCTCACCACTTGAATCCACTTACTCAATGCAACCCACTAATCCCCTACTCCTGAAGGCTGCAACCCTACCCGAGCCAATCCAAGAAAAACCCCAGCTACCAATAATACAGTGTAAATTCACTCCTGATGCTCCTCACCCAAAACAAGCAAAACAAACCATTAAGTTGTAACTATTGGAAAGAAAATATAACAATTCCATATGTGACTGCCTTGCTGGAAGACCATGAACTCTTTTCACACCACCCCATCAACCGACATCATCCTTGACCCCCTCTCTCGCCTGTCGAAGCCACCTTCCTACAATCTACCAAGTAATGCCCAGTCAGCCCTTCCCCATTTGCAACCTCCAAGGGATCTGTAAAAGAAAAGACAGTAAATACTTCATTCACACATAATCACAGCTTCTTAATGACAGTATCCACAACCACTGTCATATCTCCTTCATTGACTGCATAAAATGCATCTACTACCACATACAAAACACCAATGAAAATTAAGATGTGTTAATAAAAATACCCATAAGATTTCCTCCACACCTCATAGAGTTATGATACAACTGATAACCATGCAAAATAAAACAAATGAATGCATTAAAAGGCCTATTCTATAAATAAATATATCACTTTTTTCCCAACCGAGTAGTACCCAACAACATTGTTAACCATAATTAAGGCAAAGAAAAAAACATCCATATTCATGCTATTATAGCCTATTACCAAACCTGAGGTATAAATTCCCCCCACGGCTCTACCATACATCTACCTACCATGCTTCCTAAACCCTATCTACAAAATTCACCCAAACCCCAAGTGAAATGATCCTTGTGCTATACTGTAAAACCTTAACCTGGTATGTAACATTAACACTACCTACTCAAGGGACAAATTTGTCACCCCAAGGAACAGACTCCAGCATCCTGTCAAACACTTCATTGGCCCTTCCCCCACATATGGCTCAAACAACTGGATGAGTGAATATGAACACCCAAGGTTCCAAGAAAGCAATGATTGAGTTTCACTACTAAGTTCCTGTGCTCCTATGAACATCGTGACTCTACTCATCCCGTGGGATCCACACACTCCCATAAACTGTCCCTGACAGTTTTCCCCTTGGCCCCTTTACCTACCTCGCCCCCTATACCAATGCAATAATCAGCTCCCACTAAATAAACACAGAACTCTAACATGCCTTACTGAAGTGATTACTCAGACCCTCCTTATGCCCCATTCAAGTGGCAAGAACATCCATCCTATCAAAACATCACCTTTTAAATCCTCTTTTAAAGCCACCACATGATACCTTCTGCACTTTAGTCAGTAGCTGTTGCCCATTTGTGCTCCCCATGTGTAACCTCCTCACTCACCACTGTTTCCATCATCTGCAAATTCAGTGTATCGCCTCAACTGGTACTCGGCGCACCACCATCTACAAAGAAAAGGACAAAATTAAACCCTCTAATAGTAACGAGAAGGCTCCACCTTATACCCACCTATTCCAAATTACAGCCACAGCATTCCAAGCCCCATCTGCAAGAAAGAAAAAGACACATAAAACATCCAAAATACATAGCACACATTCCAAAACATCTTCAAGGACAACCTATCCTGCCAACCTGGGAAGGAATGTACCACCGCCACTCCCATCTTTGACAAAGCATCCATAACTGAAGCTAAGCTTCCAATGACCCTATCAAATACCCAAGATAAATTTAACTACCAGTCAAGTATGTTAAAAGTAAACCCCACACATGAAGTGACCTGTCAGTATTCACAACCCGGGTAACAATGCGATTCCAGAACACATCTGTTAATGCCCTGTATAAGCCAAGCTAACTTATATTGTAAAACCAGCTGCCTAGCTCTTAACCTTCCATCTCTGAATGAGGCACACTAACCAACCTAATGTGGAACAAATGGACACAATACAGCAAGCCTAATAATAGCTGACTAGCAGCTTACCAAATACACTCAGGTATTAATTTAAATAGCTCTGTTGCAAACTTAAAAGGTTGATAAAACAGGTTGCGGCAGCATAGATATTCAGAATGGAAGTCCACAACTCAAATACCTGTCATTTTTTCTGACTACAATCTTAAGACTTTACCATAACTTGTTAGAAGAAACCCTTTTAAGGAAAGAATTTTTATTTATATTTGATGTTTGTTTAGGTCATAACACAATTTAAAAGTGCTGCATACCCCAAATGAAATTCTTAAACTTAATTATAACCATCTTTGAGAAGTGCAAGTACGGTTTCCATCGAGTGAATCAAATGTATGGAGCCTAATGTGCCTGCACCATGCACAACATTACTCCTGACACCCTAAGCCCATGGAAAGCTGCACTGGCTCATCTACAGTGCACGACCCCCACAGACACCCAGAAGCCAAAAACAACCCAACTCAAAACAGACTCCAACTGCAGCCAACAGCCAAAGCGAAGCCGAAAGGTTCCACAGGGAATCCATCTCCAATTGTATAGCCCCAAAGTGCAACCTCCTGGCCAGGACCACCCACAGAACCTACATATACATTAATGGGGCTGGCACAACCACCTCAGCACACACTGTCCACCACAGATATTCGAGCCCCATCTGCAAGACAATATAATACAGTATAATCCAATACAATACATATTACCCTAGGAATACTATACAAAATAAATTGAAAAACAAACTATGTTACAAGATGTTGTAATATATTATTACCCATCTCTAAAATTCTATAGAGTTAAAAACATTACAATGAAAGCATCTCTCACCACCCCCACCTTGAATAATACAATTATAAAACATTGAACAATGACATCTTGACCCCCACCCCCTTTTACCTAAAGTGGTAGATATGAAATAAAATGTAAGCATATTGACAATACCAAACGGCAGGAGCAGTTGCCCCAAGCTTCTCAGCTATCCTCCCCACCCCCATCAATTGTAACAGTTAGCGCCACACCAAGCATACTCCATAAAAAAAAAAAAAGTGAAAATCACTCCCCTCAACCCATCCAAGCAACAAACTACCCCTACCTCAACAGCCAGGCAACTCAACTGTAGAAAAGCCATTCAGCAATTGTTTTCTGCTACAAGAAGTTTTATAACCGCATAGAAATTAAACCCATTTTCCATTATTTCAATAAATGTCAGTGCTACCATGCAAGTTCCTTCACAATGGCATATAAATTCATATGTGCTGTCACTTAAATAACTAACATAATATATTGACTTGGGTCATAACATCTAATTATTTATTGACTCCTACTGACACATCCAAATGTATGGTAAACATATGCTGTATATGCAAATACCATCACTTGTCTATATAGCCATAAAAAAGATAAGCTTTATGGTCAAATATTGTCTAAACATCACTTATTTTGCTATGATAAATGTTTTAAGTATTACTGAGTACAGTTACACCCTAGAACTATACAGCTTCATCAAACCACATGGAGTGTGGAGTTCAGCTCTATTTTATATATAGTGGCCCTGGGATTAGCCTGCAATGAAACAATTTGTTATTTAGAGACTTCAATCCTCAAATCCCTACAACAGTTTACTAGAAGACCTCCCATATATGCGAAACACACTGTCTGTGTCAGCCCGGATGGTCAAACACAGTAAATGCATCACCTTTCAACCTCTAATAACCAAAATTTTGTACAAAGCCATGAAATAATGACAGAACATCAGTTACAACTGCCTTCACTCACTGAGGAGCCAAGGAACTGCCAATCCCAAACTGTACACCCCAAACACCAACAAAGCAGAGGACTTCATCATTGTTTTTTTTTAATTATTATAAAGTCTATATGCTCACCCATAATCCTATCTATCTAAATAATAGCCATAATTTAAATTGGCATTTGTAGTTATCTTGCGTCAGCCTGTCAACTGAACCAACTCATTGCTGCTCTTAACCACGCCAACATAAGAGGCTCTGAATTAGGGATCTTCCTCTGAAAAAACGTGCCTGCTGAAACTAAACTGAAGACTGGCATCCAAGGAACCCAGCATCCCACCGGAAAATGACACCACATCCCACAGTCGGGAGAAATAATGGCCACAATCCACCGACCGACAGTTCCCATGAGATTCCACATAGTTGCTGCAAATTCCAAAGCCCCCATGAGTCTGCACATCAACTAACCTGTTCACCAAGCATGGCCCCCTAACAACAAGGTGAATGGAGGACACCCAGCTAAGTAAACCATTGAGATAGATGCCTGGTCTGCCCCATTAGCCTTATACATGCAGTCTCCATTTTTTTTTTTTCTTTTTTTTTTATATAACCACCTACGATACACTGTACATGCGGTGGCAAACTCTTCCCCATGCAGAGCTTGCAGCACGCAAAACAGCCATCTTGTTATGCTCTTCTGTTCCTTTCATCTATCAACTATTTCTACAACTTTTCCCATTAACCTATAAAGGTGTAGAAATCATATACAAAGAAGAACGCTGTAAATAAAGAATGAGATTGATTTATAATTTGCAAACACAAGGTTATGTAACTCTTATAGTGTACTAGTCTGTGTTTACTTGTTTATGTGAAACGGAGCACATTATAAGGGAGATATTATATTACCATTAACCATTAACACTAACAACTGTAGCATTACTTCCACTTCTAACACTATGTCGTCAACTGACTATAATGTAATACAACTTTAAAATAACAATCAAAGATAACAATGATCTGAAGAAACTTTATTTCATATCGATGCCTGCAAACACCGACAGCTTTAGAAAAAGAGAAAGATATAGTGCTCCCAATTAATATACTCACTTCTCAGCCTATCGGCAGTCTCCCATCCCAAAAGACTCTTTCTATTCACTGTGCATGAGCAGAATTGCAACCACTCGCTCCAGACACATTCAAGTTGGGGACTGTTAACCCGGTATTTCATCATCAAAAACACTAAAGCTTTTTTACTGGCAAACCCACGACCACCACTGAAAATTGTGCGAGTAGCTGCAATAAAATTCAAATTAAAACCAGGGGATCCAGCTATGCAACTCAACCATCAACATGTTGAAGAGCCAGTGGAATAAACCAAGCCAACAAATACCTGCACCATAACTACCAGCCCAATCTAGACCAAAATACCCCCTACTTAAACACAAATACCCCTAGCCTATTCCCAGAGTCATAAATAAAAAAAAAACTCTATAATAATATATGCCACAAGCCACCTACCTCTTACCTGTACCCTGAGGCCTACCTTTTCTCCTGGAGTACCTACAGGTAGTCTTGGGTGTACCTAGCCTTAGCAAGTTCACGCCAAAATGTGACTCCTACTCCAGTTACACTTGCCTAACATCCTTTAAGCTCCTCCCTACCCCTACCTCACTTCCTCCCAAACCTCATCCATTTCTTTATAACCCTATCCTCTGCCTATCCTCCCAATTCCTGTTACTCTATCTACCCCCCCCCCCTTGAAAATGTCCCTGGACAAATTGGTCTGTTCCAAACCTCATTTCTCCTGTGGCATTACCAATCAACAAAAAAAAAAAAAAAAAAAAAAACAATTCAGCCTTCTTTTTAGTCATGGGTTCAATTCTCAAGTGCTATCAGTCACAGTCTGTAAAATATATGTCTACCAACTGATTTTGTCCCAATTTATATAAATGTATCTATTATCAACACAAATTATTACCAACATCATAAAAATGTTATATTTTTTCTGTCTTAGGAGTATACATATGATAATCATCCACCATACCAGACAGCATGGTCAGAGATGAAAATATATGATTCAAAATGTAATTCAGATATCATCAGCAAAAGGCATTTGATGATTTCACAGCGAAATATGTGTAAATACACCGAGCATCACACATGGCCAAGTCTCATTGCCATAGTTCACACACACCTGCAATGTACTTTGAAGCAATCATACCCAATTTCCCTGACAGTTGCATGTTTTCTATCATGCAAATACAGTTGGCAAGGTCGTCTTTTGCTGCACACAGGCTGGTACTTAAGAGATCTCAATTGGGCAACAATTCCCTGCCATATTTCCAGATATCCTTCAGAAGGCATGGCAGGTAATGGTGAGGGTGTTTTTTTATGTGTCTTCAGATTCTTTAAAGAAAATGTACTCTGTTAGTAATGATTTTTTTTTACAAAGACCTGAAACCACCCTTTGCATTCTATATTGTAGACAGCAGTAAATTATATGGAAGACAGGATAATCCAAGTCAACACATCAATTGTAAAATCTGGGTCCCAACAAAACACATTATATCCTGTCTTCTCTAAACTTTTGAAAATAAATCTTTCACCCAATTTTGTACTATATGATCCACAGAGGTATGATGGAAATTTCAGTGTGATATGATATAAATCCCAGTCCCATGATTATTTGTGACTCATTAAACTTTAGAAATAACCACAACAAAGTGTGAGCTATAACTGGATTATATTTCTATAGTTAATATAACAAAAGGTTAATTATCATTTAAGTGTGCTCTACAAGCTTAGTTATGATCCAGAGAATCTGAGTACACAGTACCCACCTAAGCTGCATGATATAATATTACAGTGTAAAGATTCTACAACAGACTTGCCAGCAGCATGATCCCTAACCCATGAGGGACATTTTACCTATTGTAAAACTAAAAGGGTACACTGCAAAATATGCAGCCTGCTACTGCTTTCATGACAATGGTTAAAGCATTTCCATTTAAGTCCAACTCAGTCACTTTTTAGCTAAACTGCATTCTGTGGTGTCAACATTGCATATATACCTGGCCTAAATGTCATGTAGACATGCAAACCCAACAGATAGGTAGGAATAGTGCAGGGATCTTGAATTTAAAATCAAATTTTATGAAAAATGTCTTATATGAATAGAATATAAGACATAGCAAGCTTATTTCTGTTAGGCAAAATGCTTAAATAATTAGGTTGAGAAATGAATCTTGGAAGGGGTGTTAGAGGGTACACTTGAATGGCTGGTCTATTCAAAGCTGGGGTTTGTTTCCCCATAGGAGGGTTAGTCTGTTTTTTGTCTCACTTTTTAAGGTTTTATTGTTTAACTCTTTTTTATTGGGTGTCTATGAGTTGTAACTACTTTGCTACATCAAATAAAAATAAGTTATTCTCTTTAGTTAAATCAGTGTGCTTATTAGTTAAAATCAGTCTATATTAAAAGACTGAAACCTCACTTACGCGAATCCCTAAATGCGGACACATAAATAGCGAACCGCAAGAACACAGAACGTCCTGAAGTGTGAAATTTGAAATATCAAATTGCCATAGTTGTCCCTTATCCGGTATAGCTCCCTAACGTAAATGTGTGATAGTTACTGACCTTAGGATTAGGGTGCTGGTTAAGGTAAGTGCATATATAGTAAGACATGCAACCTACATGTTAGAGTTAGAAGTAGGGTTAAGTTAAGTGCATATATAGTAATATAGTTGTGTAGATTAATATATACGTAAATTACACTTTTCCCGTACTTGGGTGTTGTTTGTTTATAGTTAGATACATTTGTGTGTAATGCATGTTTGATACGGATATGGAATATATGGGTGAAGTGTAGATATGGGGAAGTGTGGATTATTTATTTTGTTTGAGTAGGTAGTACATAGCGGGCGGTGGAGTTGGCCAAGTATGGCAATTCGATAGTTCGACTTTCGCGCTTCAGGAAGTTTGGTGTTTTTGCGGATCGCTATTTATGTGTTGGCGTTTAGGGATTCGCGTAAGTGAGGTTTCAGTGTTTTAATATATACCCGTTAAAAAATATATATATATATATATATATATATATATATATATATATATATATATATACACATGACTAGCAGTTTGAGTGGGAATAATTTAACTATGAAATGTATTTCCATTAATGTAAATGGTCTGAATAATAATTGTAAAAAGGGAAGTCTCTTAAAATATTTGAAGATGTGTAATGCACAGATTATTTTTTTTTTGCAAGAATCACACATTATACAAGAAGGCATGAATAAAATTAACACAAATAACTATGCAGTTTTAGTAAGTTCACACTATAAACAAGAGAGGAGTAGCAGTCTTATAGAAAATACAGTCTTAATGCTAAAAATTTTAAATGCATATTATGACAAACAGGGATGTTCTGTTTAGTAATGATATCCATAACTGAGAAGATATATACTCTAGTAAACATTTATTGGATACCTGGATTAGGTGTCAAAGTAGCCAAACAGTGTTACACCATGTAACTGGGAAATAAACATCACAGGAGACTTTAATTGTATAATGAATAATGAGGACACTGATGCTAGAAACACATGAAGGAAACCAGCATTTTTTAAGGTTCTACCTGATTTTACTGAAACTTTTAAAATTGTAGACAGTAATGAATATGCTGATCCTAATACATTATTCTTTACACATTACTCTCATTGACATGACACACATTCAAGAACAGATAGAGTGTACATATCAAGAGATCTGACTACAAAGTTGGATAAAGTCAAAGTAGTCACATGCCCATTGTCAGACCATAACGTCATTACTTTTGATTTACCTTTAAACACGAAACAAAGAATAACTGTAACCAGAACTCCTCCGTACATAACAAACTTAAATGACTTTAAACGATGCAAGCATTTTTAGACATAAGTCTTACTGAAGACATGGCAGAGATATATAGTGGGGCACTTTGAAGATAAATTTATGTGGTAAAGCATTAACATGGTTTAAAAACAAGAAAAGACAATGGGACAAAGGCTTACTGGAATTCCAAGCAAGAATCGATACACCAAAGCTAGACATTCAGAGGGGAAATACAAATTTAATAAGTGAATTAGATGACATAAATAAAAGTATTTAGAGGCACTACATCATAAGACAATGATAAATTAAGAGAGGATCAAACTAAGGTCTTACTTGATGAACCCCAGTAATCAAAAAAAGAATAGCAAATAGAACTAAAAAGATGATAAAAGCTAATCAAATAAAAGAAATATACATTCCAGATGCCAGAAAGAAAGTATCCAACTTATAATGGATACTGGAAACAGTTAAATTGTACTTTCATAAAGTTAATACCCAAAAGGAAATAATAAAACCTCAAAAGATGTTAAAGTGTTTCTTTAGAAAACATCCATACCAAACTAACAGATGATTATATAAAACTGATAACCAAACAAATAACTATGACTGAACTTAAATCCCATATTAAGAATTTAAAGCCAAACAAAGCACCTGGCATAGATAATATGATCCCAGATTATTAACCAAAGATGCTCTGGCATTACTATTAAAAGTGTTTACATTAGTAAATGAAAGCAAAACTATTTGTCCTTCTTGAAACTATAAAATAATCTCACCTATTTTGAAACCAGATTAAAATGAATGTTCATCTTAGAGACCTATATCTTTAGTAAATGTTAATTATAGGTTCATAGGTGTGTACTAGGCTAATGTCCCTGGAGCCTCTACAAGCCTAGCCCATAGAAGTGCCCTGGCATCATGCTGTCTGACTTTAGTTCCCAGTGCCTTTATCAAGTAGAGTCACTGCAGTGACCCCCAGGGTGAACTTTCTATTTCCCATCCACTAATCAAGATTTCTCTTGAAGAGGGCCAGTGAGGTGCTCTGATTGACATGTATGGGAAGTCTATTCCAGAGCATGGGCAGTTTCCAGGTTATGAACCTGTCCCTCCAGCATGTTATGTTGATTGTGGTAATAAGGTTGAGGTCCCTAGAGTGTGTGGTGTGGAAGGATTTGGATTTCTTTAGATGTAACATTTCTAACAGAGCTGGGTCAGACATGACTTTGTTAGTCAAGCAGAGATCGTCTCTTAGTAGATTGTATGAGACCGAGAATAGCTGGAGTTTTTGGGTCTGTCCATGTAGGATATGTGTTTAAGGCCTTGGATACTCTTCTTCAGGTACTTTTGTGGCCTTTCCAGCTGTTGCAGGTGTCTAATAAGATACATGCCAAACGGGGCATTATAATCAATGATTGGCCTAATGAGGGAAGAGTAGAGAGAGATAATGACCTCTTTCTTCCTGGATGCAAAACTCTTGGCAATGAGATGTGCAGACTTTCTGACCACAGTGGCAATGCGGTGCTCAAAGAAGAGGTTGCTGTCAACCTGTGTCCCCACATCTCTTATAATGCCTTCAGTGTTCAGTGGGCTCCCATCGATGTGGCAATTAGTGGGAACTGAGTTTTTCCCAAAGGGGATGATGACACATTTTTTGGCATTAAGCTTAAGGCCATGGTTACGACACCAGTTACTTGTCTCAGTGAGGCCTTTCTGTAGGATGTCTACATCACTTGGGGAGTTAATAATGGCTCCCATCTTGCAGTCATTTATGAACTTGGTCAGCTAGAGTCCCTCCATGTTGGCCTGGACTTCTAAGAAGTAGATGCCAAACAGGAGAGGACCGAAGACCAATCCCTGTGGGACTCCAATTGTGACTGGTTGGCCGTCTGACTTGGAGTCCACTACTTTCACACTGTGGGTTCTATCTGTGAGCCAATTTGCACCACACCTAGTGATATAGGGGTTGATGCCTAGTTTAGTGAGTTTATCAATAACCCCTGAGTTGGTAATGGTATGAAAGGCCTTGGCCAAATCGAGGTAGGCTGCATGAACTGCCTTGCTCTCATCCACAGCTCTGGTGACTGACACAATGAAGTCAACCAGGTTGAGCAGGCATGATCTGCCTTTCACAAAACCAAATTGCAAGGGATCTAGAGTTTGGAGATTCCCTATACCTTGTTAATTAGGTCCATGATGATGCGCTCCATAGCCTTACATATCAGACTCATCAGGCTAATGGGGCAATAATTCCCAGGGTCTGTAGTCGCTCCCCCTTTATGCAGAGGGATGACTGTAGCAGTGCACCATTCAATAGGGACAAAGCCTGAGGTGAAGCTGTGAATGAACAGGGCACACAGATGTGGTGGCAGTTCACTTTGTAGTTCATGTAGAACACATCCAGGGATATTGTCAGGTCCCATGGAAGCTGTATTCTTGGCCTTGGACAATGGAGCTTTAACCTTTGCTGCAGTAAGGCTGGGTGCCTGGCATTCCTCTGGTATTGTGATTGGTCCTGTAGGGGAGAGAGAGGGGTAAAGTTGGCACTGAATCTGTCGAGCATTTTGTTGGCAATATCTGTTGGCTCAGTATAGCTGGTACCATTGTGCAGTAACTCAGAGCAAACCTGTATATTGCCGTGGAGATTCTTGAAATAACTATAGAAGGCTTTGTGGTTGTTTTTAGTGTCTGCCACAATTCTGCCTTCATAGCTGACTTTAGAGGTTTTGATGACGGATCTTAACTTTTTGTTGAGGCTAATAAGGGAGTTTTTCCAGTTTTGAGACTTCACCTTTTTCTGCAACAGTTTGTTCCTTCTGTTGTAGAGTTTATTAATGGCAGGGGACCACCAGTTTGGCTTCCATTTTTTGGAGGAGAGTGTCTTTGTTCTGTTGGGTATGGCTAGTTCCATGCATTTATGTGCGTGTTTGTACAGTGCATTGGTGTACAATTTGGCAATCATGCATCTATTTTCCATTGACATGGGTGCCGTGAAGTTAGCCACCTCTGTTTTTAGTAGCCCAAAGTCAGCTTTGGAGACGTTTTTCATGGTGGTTACCTTTGCGGGGAGTACGGGTGAGATGTGGATTTCCATAGTGATTAGTTTGTGGTCGGATTTAACCAGGGACAAATTAACTATTGGTGTAGAGCAATGGTTGCCCATATTAGTAATAACCAGGTCAAGGATGTTGCTTCCTCTAATGGGGGGTAAGAATGAGGTGGTCCAGGGAGTTGGAACTGATGAATTCCAGGAAGTGATGGGCTAGTGTATTGGTGCATGAGTAGTTTTCCCAGTTGATGGAGGGGTAGTAGAAGTCACCTAGTATGAGAGTGTTGGGTTGGACCCTAATAGTTTCCAGAGTACTTAGGAACATAGAGTAAGAATCTTGGGACATGGCTGTGGACCTATAGCAGGCTACGACCTAAATGACTATCTTACCCAATGTTAGTTGTACCTGAAGTATCTCAGATGCATTATGCTGGGCTACTAGTCTGGAGGTGTGCATATCCTTTATGAATATGGAGACACCACCACCTTTGGAGCTTCAGTCCATGTTTTAGGGCCAAAAGGTATGGAATGGTTTATAGCCTAGTAATGCAGGGGTGCTTTCTGCTGCTTTAAACTAGGTCTCTGTTGCAGAACAAATGTTGATGTTCTCCATTTTGAGGAGTGATTTGAGCAAGTGCATCTTGATATTTAGACTTCTAGCATTGAGCAGCATGACCCTCAGATTGCATTTATAGCTGTTATGGTGGTAATTTGGTCTTTGGAACATCGCCTAAAAAAAGGCACTATAGGGGTGGCAAGAGCCTTAGTCAGTATCCGGAAACCCAGGTGTGACAGATGCAGGCCATCTCTGGCAAAGCATCCAGGTCTGTCAGTCATGTCATCTGAAGTAGACAGATACTGGATTCCCTTAGAATGACACCAGAAACTTAGCCAATTGTTGAAGTCAGTCATTTTCTGCTTGTACTGTGGTATCATTCTGTGCGACAATAGGATGCTGTTCAGGGCTAGGGTCATACCTGACTGGGCCACATAATCCGAGAGCTCCTCCATGTCTCTCTTCATGTAGTCCACAGAGGTGCATCTCAAATCATTCACACCCACATGGACAGTGACAGAGTCATACTTGTACTTGTTGTGGAGTGACCTGAGTGTGTGTGTTATATGTTGGATTCTGGCACCTGATAGAAAGCTGACTGTTACTTTCTTATTCAACCTAGTGAATGGGACATCAGTGTGCCTCACTATCGAGTCACCTATGATTGGTGTATTGGGCAAGCTGTTTTTCCTTAGTGCCTTTGATTCTGTCCACTGGGATTATCTATGGTCAGTTCTAGAAGAATATGGATTTTCTCAAAAATTCCCGCTATTAATTAAATCACTTTATGAAAAATTCTTAGCATATATAAAGATTGGATCATGCTTTTCTAGGGATGCCCCTTGTCTCCATTATAAAGAGAACCTTTTGCGAGTTATATTCAAATGAATAAGAATAGTAAGGGTATACAAACTGACAATAGTCTGGAAATTAAGGTTTATTTGTTTGCAGATGATATTTGTTAACCTGAAAGCAAGATAATACCTCTCTAAATCTCTATTAAATTTAATTGAACACTTTCAGAAACTCTCGGGCCTTAAATTTCATGAAAATAAGACACAGATATTACTTATAAATTCTAATAAGAAAGACATAGATAAGGATTTTTCAAAATATATAGCTGCTGACAATAAAATAAAATATTTAGAGGTTACATTAACAGATAAAATAGATAAGAGGATAACGATAAACTACTCTGATAGTCTAAATAACATTAAAACACTCATTCAAAAATGGAATAAATACTTTTTTATAATGTAGGACAGGCATTATGTAATTAAAATGATTATTTTTCCAAAAATATTATACTTCATACAAGCCGTTTGTACACCTCCTCCTAATTCTTACATAAAGCAATTTAATAAACTAATGCTAAACTTCTTATGGTATCCCAATAAACCCATAATAGATCTGAATCATCACTTATATTACTGAGAAGAAGGAGAAATCAGTCTTCCAAATATATAAATATATGCATTCTTATCTAATACAAAAACAATGTCATTATGGGTAAATAATGATTATTCTGCCAGATGGAAATACATACATGAAAAGATATGGCTAAAATCAAGTCTTACATTACCATCATAATATACTGAGTTGGTATCAAATAATTTTCTTTGGATAATGAGACAACATTTTACAAAAAACAAACAGAAGCACATAAGTTCTAAGTTTATAAAAAACATGCTAAAAGGATATTATGAATAGGAATCCCAACATAAAAGCTTGGTCATTCTTGTTATATCCTACTGCATGCACACAAAATAACATTAAAACGTTTGATATAGATATAATCAAGACTCTTAGAAACCATGAACTGACTTACTGGCATCAGTTACTAGGCTCTGGGAAAGTTTTAACAATGGAACATATAAGAAATAATTTTGATTTAGGTAATGATCTGTGACTAAGCAAAAAGGATATAAGACAGTACATCTTAAACAGAATCAAGACAATGCAATTAACAATCAGACAAAATATATCTAAATTTATAGAACACATGGTCTTTCCAACAACACAAGCTGTTCATGTAAAAGGTTAATTATCAAACCTCTATAAAATAATTAAGAAAACAAAATTATATCATACAGAGAATATTTGGGACTACTACAAAACAATAAATAAGCAAATGCCAAATGACAGTGATAAGAAATTAATACTTCTCTCCACAAAACAAACACCTCTTTCATTGCAATGGAACTGTTCATATAGAAATTTATTCATAGGTCCTTTATAACACCACAGAAAACGGAAATAATGTTTAAGCAAAATATAGAATGTTGGAGATGTAAAAGCAACTAGAGAGCAGATTGGAGGCTTATGTTTTATGATTGTCATTTAGTTAAACATTTTGGGATGAAGTTATTTTTTTCTTGCAAATAGTTTTTAATGATAATTTCCATTTGTCTAAATCTCTGATTTTGTTTAATGTTCTCATACCCCAATGTGTTGCTAGAACAAAGTTTTCATTTTTATACTACTGGCTATACCACGCAAAACCATTATTACAAGCTGGAAAAGTGAGACTTCACGCACATTTAAATAATACAGAAACGTCATATTGAATGTATCATGAATGGAAATGAGAACAGAAAGAACCATGTCTTATTACAACTCATGGAAGAACGTGAACAAAATAAGAGAGAGAGATGACTGTAATACCTCATGAAATTAAGTTTTAAATGTAAAAATGTGTAATAACTTTTAAACTAAGACACCTTTATAAATAAAAGTTTGTTTAAATGTTATAGTTGTTGACTGTATATAGTTGGTAACCTGTGTAAATTATGTTTTATATTGCAACGTTTTGAAATTACATTCATTTTGTAAAATCAATAAAACATTTAAGAAAAAAAAAAAAGAAAGTAATGATGCAGTTTCTGATTTCACATCCCTCACAAGATCATTCACTATAAAGTTGGGAAATTTTGATGCTATCAACTCACTAACTTTCCAAGGTCAATATAAGTCAAAGGTTCAATTACCAGTTCAACACCACAAATGCCGATATACTAAGCACTAAGTTAGCTATGCACCCTGAGTATCAGACACAAAGCTTCTGTATCCCTGAATCTGTGAATCTAAAAGATAGAAAACATGGATATGGCACAGTTATTATCACTTGCACAGGGTGTTCTGTGGGGGAGCAGGAAGCCTAGTCTGACACAAAAGGTCATTGAGTGTGTGTGAGTAAGAAAGAGAAGAAGGCAGACGTGTGAATAAAACAAACAAATGGCCAGTGAGACAAAATATGTAGCTGTTGTGTGTGTCTGTAGGGGTCCTCCAGGTGAAATTGGTGTGTAAGTGTCTGCATGAACACAGCCAAGCTCTGTGCTGGTTGTGCATCTTGGTATGTCAGAGAGGTGTGAGCCATGCAAGGTAGAGGTGGCAGTTCATCATTGTCATCCCCAAACATGAGCACTGTCTCTGCCAGGAGTTGCTTTGGCATGTCCATGACCACAGTCATATGCAGTGCTGCTACCTAAACATGACTGATGTCTGCTGGATGAGCTCCCTTTGCAGGGATAGCCAGGACCAAGACCCCATGGCCTGCCATGTCTGGGTGTGGACAGCATACTCACTGACAGAGCAGTGGAAATACTGCTACTATGAGATCATGATTAGGCAAGGTCACATTGGCTGACAGCAGATGATATGGCTGACCTACGCCCATGATGATGCCATTCCCCTCCCAGTAGACATTCCATGACAGAAACTGCTTGTTCCATGACAGACACCATACCTCTCAACCATACAGATTTTTGCAGAATGTCCAGATTTTTACTTCATATTTTTGATCCGTTTTTTTATAAAATTGTGTTTCTCTGTCAAGTTATTGGGAAGTCATTTAAGATTGACGACAGAAAATAATGACAAACATTTGAGTTTCAGACTTCATACCCATCAGAAAGCACATGCTAATGCAAAACCTGCTATTCTATCCACTTTCTAAGTTTGCAAGAGTAATATTTATTTATGTATTTATTCATTTATTTATTTATTTATTTACATTTGTTGACCGGGAAAGTCTGACTGGACACAGGTCCATTTTCAGCAGAGGTCTGGGGAGAAAAGCTCCACAAATTAAAATATTACAGACATAGTTACAGATGAAGAATCCTAGCAATTAAAATATTACAAACATAGTTACAGATGAAGAACATAGTACATTCAGTAGATAACTAGCATCTGTTCCATCCACGAAGTCATAGCAGGTATTAACAATTGTTACAGTAAGAAGTTACTGCCGTATAACTTGTCCCTATTTTTGGGCCTTTGCCCCCCATTTTTCTGTCTTTGTCCAGATTTCTTGCTTTAAGAGGTTGAAAGATATGACAGACACCCCTTAGTTCATCTGATCCAGTGAATCGGCAACATGGTGGAGACAGTCACTCATGTTAGATTGTGCCACATCCACAACCCTGAGTGTTTGTCTGGAGCACCTATGAGACTGTGCCTGTGTCTCCATGATGGACCTAAACATATGTTGAGTGGCATGGGAAGATAAACCTGCAACAGGTGGAGGAGGGACAGCAAGCCCCCTCTGAGCAGCCCTATGAAACCTCATGCATGGCACCTTGTCCATACTTTGACTACAACCAGACGCAACAAGCACTGAAGCAGCAATATCCACACTTCCTTGATTAATGTCCTTGCCCTCTACCTGTCCAATATCTGTGGACTCACTGGACTTGGTAGGCATAGGCCTACTGGCTGTGTCCAATAGAAATGCAGGAGATAGCTGTATGTCAACCTCTGTGTCAGATTCAACCTCTGCACCCCTCCAACTGTGCCTCATTTTGGCCATCATCATCATCACTCTACTGCTGTCATGATCACTTGTGATAAAAATCAAGAAACACAGGAATAAATGAATACCTGCACTACTTTAATACTATATATCTAACAAACTAACAGTGCTGCCACTATTACAGACAGTACAGCAATACACACAACAGGCCTGAGATCAACATCATACACTGCAATACTTCTTTAAATTGCTCAGCATTACTGATATCAAAATATTTTCCTTACCATCTGCAGATGAGATACTCCTCTTTAGTCCAGATGGTCCTGGAAGAAGTTAAGTGTGAGGTAACTGCAACATCATCACAATTAACAGTAACATAGAGGTTAATACATTTACACCTTTATATGTTCATTAACTATAAGTTCAACTAGAACATGGCTGACTTCTCTAACCAAAGCTTATAACTGTAGCAATCTTCAATACCCGCAAAAAAAGACACGTGACACAGAATTAACTTATTGATTTCAATTATTTTACTATACAACCATATTCATCTGTTCAGACACTAAAGCCTACCTGGAAGCTCCTCCTGGAATGTGCTTGCTGTCTCAGAAACTGTTGCTCTGACATCCAGAACATGTTGTACTGCACTCTCCTGGGCGCTGTCTGGATCTCTGATATTGACCAGGAACTCATCTGTGAGGGTTAGTAGTGGTTCCCTAACAGGCCCTCCCCTGGTAACCATCTGGTCATAGCCCACTGCAGCTGCTCTCCTCCATGCAGATGTGATCATGTCAGTGGCATTATGGTGCACCTGCTTGTATGCCCCGCCATAGTCACCCATGGCATTGACATCATCTACTATCTGCCACCATATTCGCATCCTATGTGCCATATCTCCCCATCCCCTTTCCAGCAAAAAAGCACCGTGGTATCTAAAGCCATCCAAAATCACTTGGTTCTCAGCATCGGTGAAGAGGGACATGCTTGGGTTGCACATAAGTATCACATAACTTCAAAATAACTGTTTCCAGATAAAATAGAAAAGGTAGCCAGTCAATATTACCTACTGGGGAAACAAAAAACAGTCTACAGATGGGAAATATTAACAACAGGCAGGATGCAAAACAAGGAGAGTAGCAAAAGCAACACATCCTTGTTTGTGACATAACAGTAATTCACCTTTGCCACCCCCAAAATAACAGTCCATCCTTGTTTGTGTTATAACAGTAACTCAGCTTTGCTCCCCCCAAAAGAACAGCCCATCCTTGTGTCATAACAGTAACTTACCTTTGCTCCCCCCAAAAGAACAGTCCATCCTCATTTGTGCCATAACAGTAACTCAGCTTTGCTCCCCAACCCAAAACAACAGGCAAATGACTCATTTTGCTAACAAACTATCTTTGAAATGCTAAAAGTGTTATCAAAGGACCTGTCCCTGAAACATTTGTACATATTTATCACACAGCATTCCATTTTCATGTATTGGTAATCATGTATACCTCTGAAATGGCTTGACAAATATGCCCATGCATCAGTACACATCTAACTAATGCAAACAGATAGTGTAAAATCCTTGGCTTCAGATTTTTCTTAAATATATTCCAGCATGTGCAGTATGTAGGTATCAAAAAGGAAGCATACCTTCTGATATTTAATGCTCCTCTGTGCAGATATATCCTGAAGAAAAAACATTTTTGCAGTCTTTCCAAACATATACAACTGTCCTCACCATAAGTTTGCCTAGCCATATGGTTGCTTTTTATATGGTGTAGATTCAGGGCTGTTAGCATGGTGAAAAATCACAAATAATTGGATCCATGTAGGAGATGTAAACCTAGTGCAGGTATTGTTTTTAATGGATTGCAACTGTGAATGATTAGTGGTTTGGAGAAGGTAAAGACAACAGCACTGCAGGCTGCTTTGCTTCCACTGTGTATGTCAGGTTAGATCTACAAAGTGTTAGATGTAAGGTTGGAAATGTAAGTTAACAGCACACAAGTCACAGGTTGTGTGTTCCTTAACATCCAATCTGCCCTTCATTTGTTGGCAACTGCACATGATATTATTTCCACTTCATATCCTCACACATTTTAAGGCCAGTGATATAGAATGGCTTACACACTGCATGTCTCAGATTACTACTCAGATAAATGAAGAATAGCCAATAAACAGAGAAGTGTAAGGCAGAGCTATATATTTGCAAGCAATAATCATGACAAGTTTTGTGATCACTAGGTGCACTACATCCAGAACTAATACATGCACAAATAACACTTGTATGGTTTGATATCAGTGAATATGCTGTTGCAGTTGGTTGTGCACGTATGATTTATGTTCTTTGCTACAAAAGTGTTTTTGTGGCAAAGAGGGATAATGCACCCATCCTGTGTTCTGAAGGTTCATTGAAGTGAGAGCTCCAACCCAGACCTATGTAGAAGTACCTCAAGTATACTAACATTTACTAGTGTGTATGTCATAGATTTCTTTTCCTCATTTTGTCTATGTCTTCATTTTTTTTTTCTTCTTTTTGGGTGGTAGGGCAATGTTTGCACAATGTGCAGCTTAGCACACACAGAACAACTGGCCAGACAGGACCCAGACAGACAAAAATAGAAACCAGACACTCTCAATTAACACTATTAGGCATTGTACAAACCCATTAACAAAGAGACCTTAAGAATGATTAGTAAAATAGGGAATGTCGTGTAACTAGTCATGTGGCAGCAGGTGTGAGTGTTGGGCTGGAGTATAGATGGTATTACATTCTAGTACAGGGTGCGCAACCTTTGTTTCCCTGTTGTGACATTGCAGTTTACAGCAATGAACTGCAACACAGACAAGTATTTTCTCAGCCTTCTTGTGGAAATGGGTGTAAGTACAGGACTGCCATACACATGGTATTGGGTCTGAATGCAGCATACTCCATAAACTCTGATGTTCCACTTCCCATTATAGTCACTCTCACTTATAACACTTGACATGGTGTAACTGATATTAGTTATATGTATGAGGGCTCAGGCACTGCTATTGTGTCAGTTATGTATTCATTTATCTATGTATTATCACATTTATTCTCAAATATATGACTGTGGGTATATTGTGTACTATATTCCTGTAAGTACATTCTGCTATCTGGACTGTCATGGCCTTCACATTTTTCTAACACACAAACACAACTGCCTGTACATCCAATAACCTTGAATTTCCTTTGCTTGTTACTGTTGCACTCTGCTTACCATTGTGTAAACACAGTGCTCGGAGGTGCACGCTGCTGAGCACTGTGTTTGTGCAATGGTAAGTGGAGTGCAACAGTTTCAAACAGTGTGTGCACTCCCTGTAAACATAATGACTGAGTTGGTAGGAAAGCACCATTCTTCATTGTTTTAGATTCATGGCAGACATGGCAGGCATTTGTGGGGAAGGTGTCAGGTTTAGGGCACAGAAAAGGGTGTCTAGGAGTCCAAGATTTTTAAATTATTAGATACACCTGTATTCAAACCCAGCACCATCTGGGCCAAAAAGGGAATATATCAATGCATTAACACTTGCTGACACAGACTCAGTTAAGCAGCAGGTGTACTTCATAGACTCAGTACTAACTGTCACGCTTTAGCAGTACAGCTTTCATTTTCACACTGCTTACCTATGTGCAAACATGTATATATTGCATCCATATGCACTTTGCTAACTGTCGTGCGAACCCGCTGCTTGCGGAACTGTATATATTATGCTGTATTAATGTTGTTTACTGCCCATTTCCTATGTATGACATGAAATTACACGTGTAAACATTACAAACTGAGGCCTTATCTAGCAATGTCACATATTTACAATATATCCACCTGTTGCCACCCTCCCAGCACTGCAACCCTGATGTCTCAGTACTTTTTCCACACATATATCAACCAAAGTACAAAATGCAGTATCAAATGTTGTGTGCTATGCAATGCACATCAATCTGGTAACATGCAGAACTAGAACTATTGACCTATATGGCTAAAAACACTTATCTGCAAGGCTAGGGAAGAATTAGGATGGACCACAGGGACGTAAATGACCTTCAACATACTTGGCCCTACCCATTTTGTTTTTGTCAATGGTAGATCTTGCTTATTGAACCTTGTGGACTTCATGGATACTGATCCCACAGACCTAGATGATGGATAACAGGACATACCACCTATCTGGACTTATCCAAGCCCTTTGATACTATCCCCATTCATGTGGCATAGTGAAGATCTCCCATGTTAGAATTAAGCCATACAGTAGTACTGGGATAGGCAACTGACTCACTGGCATAACACACACTCTCAAAG
The DNA here is from genome assembly GCF_019279795.1 of Protopterus annectens. Classification (NCBI taxonomy): domain Eukaryota; kingdom Metazoa; phylum Chordata; order Ceratodontiformes; family Protopteridae; genus Protopterus; species Protopterus annectens. The sequence goes on from NC_056740.1 coordinate 137,788,401, forward strand.
TTGGGGACTGCACCTCCACCAGTAGCCAATTACCATTAGAATACCACAAGAATCTGTGTTGGGCCCTCAACTGTTTGCAAACTACTTCCCTGAAGTTCAGGCAATGGTACATGACCTGTGGTTTACCAAATCTGCAGATGACTGGTAACTGGATGTACTAATATAGAGTCCCCCAGTCAAGGTAACATATTACAGAAGGAACTGCCACACACAAACGATTGATGCCAAACTCACAGACTGAACCTTAAAGCATGCAATGTCTCATTGTCCACTTTGGCAATGAAGTATCCCTGCTAATTAAGATATACATAACATCCATCTAAGCTCAAACATAGTGTTGTGAGACTTGGGAACACATTTTGATAGAAACCTACACTTTCATCACTATGTGTCCATAGTAGTGACACCCACATTCTGCACTGAGCATATCATACATATTGACATCACATCCAAGACCAGGTGGTCATACCTCTACTGTACTCGGGTTCCTATTACGTGATTGAAATTTTACAACTTTGAACACCATATGGTTGAACCCATATGTTCAAAGTTGTAAAACTTTGAATACTTAAAAAAAAAAAGAAAAAAGAAAAAACTTACCTGACTGTTTTAAGCAGGGGGGCAAGCCCCCCTACACCACCCACATGGGGGTCTGTGCCCCCGCTCTTTAAATATACCAACTCTGAGATCACACTACAGTGTAGTAAAGAGAAATCTTCCCTTTCCGCACAGTACTGCATTATAGTGCATATCAGAGTTGGTATATTTAAAGATCCGGGTGTGTTGTGTCACATCCCCCATGTGGGTGGTCTGCTTAAAAAATCAGGTAAGTTTTTCTTTCTTTCTTTTTTTTTAATGTTTTCAAAGTTTTGCAACTTTGAACATATGGATTCAACCATATGGTGTTCAAAATTGTAAAACTTTGACAATGTAATAGGAACCTGCTGTACTCTACCCTTATCAGCCACTAATTTAGTAAAATGCTCCCTTCTGTCTGTACCTCACCAGAAACCTGCAGCTGTTGGAGAAAACATATGCTGTGCCTGGGAGACTCCAGGGCCTCCAAACATGACATGTATGGAAAGACTGAAGGGTCTGTCAGCCTACTCAGCATCATGCAGACTGCTGAGAGGTGACCTATGCCTGTCCTACAGAGCAGTCTCAGACCCTGTCCTACTGGAAATGCTGTACATATGCAAATCAAATGGGACAAGAATAACTTGGCCCAAGGCTAGACTTCTAAAAACCATAAGGCTATTAGGCTAGTAGCCTCCTGTATACATATGAAGCTATGCAACTATGCAGGTCTCCCAACATTTTGTTTTCCAAATGGCCTGCTGATGTCATCTACTATAAGTTCACCTTCAGTCCTGTAAAAGTCAGACTTGTGCCGTGATGCTTGTGTAACATACTGTGTACTGTAATCTGTATACTTAAAGAGGTGGGGCTTCTGTTTTCACTGTAGTCAACTGGGTATGTGTCTGTGTCTAGCCAGAAGAGCAGAAGTGTGTATCCTACAGTTGCTACTTCAATCCCATAAATTGACAGTATTTTGATCCTTGCACCTGCCTACACATCCATTTCATGCAGAACTCGCAACTTCTTTGCAACATGCACTGATGATGTCATGCACCATAAATACATGCAGCCATGCAAATGTCAGACTTGTACCATGGTGCTTGCATAAAGTGCTGAGTTCTGTAGTCTGTGTACTTAGGTAAGTAGGGGCTCTATTGGGTATGTGTGCGCGTTTGTGTACTTCCTTGACAGAAGAGAGAGCACTTTACAACAGCATGTGGGACATTGTTTTTACCATCTTTCTCTCAACAGACTCTGCTGATTTGCTGATGTGCAGCAAATACATGTTGTGCACCCTCCTAGGAGGGTTGGGCCTTGGGCTAGCAACCTGAGTCATAAAACCCTTAACTGCTACAGAAACAATGAGCATTCAAAGGTGCTCTTTGTCCAATGTACCACATGGTGTGTAAATGGGAAAGACGAGAGAGAGAGAGAGAGTATACACATCAGGGCAGGGTCAAAGATGCCCTGTAGTCCAGACACAAGTCACCTCATCCTTTCCAATACAGATTTCAGGAACAGGGCTTTCAGTATATCCATATACATCATGGCATGGTTTGTAGGACCTGTATTTTCTTGGTGTGAACCCCCAGTGATATGTCCAGCTGCTGCAGGTGTCTGGTGAGGTACATGCAAAAAGAAGTATTATACTGTATTAGTGTTCAGATGAGGTTTGAGTACAGTGCTGTTATATCCTCCTCAGATCTGGATACAATGGCCTGTCTTCTGAGGTGCATGACGTAGCCTTTCCATACCACTGTGGACACTTGGTTGAAGTTCAAATTGCTATCTATGTGCGTTCCAAATCTTGCACCACTGGTTTCAGCACAGGGGGTAGTGTTGTCAATGGTGTATCTGGAAATTCAGCTTTGCATAAGGCACAAATCCTGATGGATTCTGCATTTATTAGTAGACTGTGTGGCTTTGGCACCAATTATTTGTGTTTGTTAGCCCCTCTTATACTATACTCACATCATTGGTGGACTCAATGATTGCAACCAATATGTATAAATCAGCAAACTTGGTAAGCTACATGTCATGTTTTGTAGCCTGGACTGTTGAGAACTAGATTCCAAACAGTACAGGGCCCAGCATAGATCCTTGGGGTACACCAATGGTGACAGCTGCTATGGTAGAGGTTGATTCACCAACCTTCACAGTATGTCATCTGTCGGTGAGGACATTGGTTAGCCATCTAGAGAAATAAGTGTTACTCCCCAGCTGAGTTTGTCAATGATACCTGAGTAGGGGGATTGTGTCCAAACCCTAGGACAGATCAAGATAGGCAGTATGCACTGTTACCTTCATGCAGGCCTATCACACAGAAGCAATGGGCAGTGACAACATCACAGATCACCTATAGCATGACTCGGAACATACATCTACCTGACACAGTGTGATACACACTTCAACACACCCTCCAGATGGACTGTGTTCCTGTAGAAGGGTATACATTGACATGCATCCATCTGAGTGGTCTGTGAGGTAGACCAACATGTCATCATGGACCTTCTCCAAATAGACACTAATAATATCCTGGCTGTGTGAAATAGACATGTGTGAGTTTGTGATGCTACATCTATGTCTGTTACATCTGTCTGATGTCCTCAAAGAGCATCATCCTGTGGAACTTGAAAAGGCCAAGGCAGTTGAAAGGAGTCCACACTGAGCTATTCACTGCACAATGACAGAGCAACACCTATATCACCAAGTGGGTAAAACACAGGATCACATACGTGGCATATAAATATGTAGAAATGTGAGGCATGACCTATATCTCACATACAGTGATCAAGTGTGTACATCAGGACTCCTACTAAGCCCTTTCCTGTCCATGACTGAAATCACAGATGTCAAGAATGACATACAAATCCTGTGTCCCAACAGCTGTCCGGAGGACTACAGATTGTGGACAATCATTAACTCCAGCTGTGATATTAGTATAATACAGACAGCATGAACACACATCAATGATTGCTGCCACAGCCATGACAGCATATGAGATGAAAAAAAAACATATGGGGATTTGTTTCATGCAAACAAATACACAAACCCTATCAGCAGACCAGTCGTTATGTGGCCTGTGGCCTGGGATATAGGGTATGTGGAATGTCCACCAACATGTGTCCATGGTGGTGACTAATCCCTTGTATGTAACAAAACTACTGAGTATTTGCAGGACATCTGCATGACAGGCCATAATACTTTCACAGTTCACAGCTTTCTCCACACTAATAACTGAGTACAATGCACCCTTCCTCATGTCCCTCCACACACATCTTCCAATGATGTGTAACTGAAGTATACCACTTTTGTCACTGTGAGCTGTCACACATCTGTTTGTGCATACCTAGGCATTAGTTTTGTTGCATAAACATTACTGTCAGATGGAACAGAACACCCATCAAGGTGTAATATCACATGTATGTGTGATATCTTTTTGATGATGCACTCGTGACATACATAGCTGTTTAACAACATTGATTGCATGGTTTGCATACGTGACAGTGTGGATTGTGCCATATATATTTCTGCCATTCACACCAGTCAACTAGCCTGTGGTAATCATAATGTCAAGTGTGTCTCCTCACACTTCCTGTATATGATTGTGTCAAGAGAGTGTACTTGATTGCACTCATAGATTGTTGACATGTTCCAATAGTCGTAAAAGAGTGTTGGGGCAGAACCATCTATGCTCAGTCAGAAACACATATGTTGTGTCAGAGACATGGGTGTTACTGGTGGTATTATTCTGATATTGTTCATGATTGTCCATGATGGTTTTATTGTTGGCCATGAGCCTGTATCTGTGTCCTACTTGTTGGAAGCCTCTGCCGATAATACAGGCATACTCAGGCAAATCAGTTCCCACAGCTTCACAATATGCACCCAATCCCAATTGTATTTAACATCCATGACACATGTCCACGCCATTGTTCCTGTCTGGATGCTTATATCACACAGACATCCTTTACTGTTATGTCACCTTGTGTGACAGTCACATCATATACATTTGTCACTGTGTAGTCCATACTATGCCATGCGGAGGTGTGATCATTTTTCCTGCTGCAACTGTATTCTTTTTACATTTCCTCGTGTGTGGTACATTACAATGTTTCACCTGTCCTCCTTCCAGGTGTGCATACCTAAATGTCATCTACGTGTCCCTATTCAATAAACACACTTCCCATTACTGTTTCTTATAAATGGCAGTCCATGTACCCTTACAGATTATTGACACAACTTGTACAGTCTGCCTAGAATGGTATTCCACAATACTCAGCACTATATACACTGTCCTGTCCTGTACCTGCAACATATACTATTAATATATGAAAAAACCCTGGTGGTCCATGTGGCATTCCATGCAATCCCACTAGCCCAGCATGCTGGAGTGTACACATACACTGTCCTGTCCTGTTCCCGCAACATAATACATTAAAATATGAAAAACACTGGTGGTCCATCTGGTATGCTGTGCAATCCTGCTAACCCAGTGTGCTGGAGTGAACACATACACTACCCTGTCCCTGCAACATAATGCATTAATATATGAAAAACCCAGGTGGTCCATGTGGCATTGCATACAATCCCACTAGCTCAGTATGCTGGAGTGTACATATGCACTGTCCTGTCCTGTCCCCGCAACATAATACAGTAATATATGAAAAACCCTGGTGGCCTATGAAGCATGCCATGCAATCCCACTAACCCAGTTTGCTATTCTGTAATTAAGTTCGCTATCCAAGTTGCTTTATAGTTTCCTGGACACCACAAAACCCTGCTTGTTTATGCTTGAAGGCAAGTAAGAGCTGCTGCTCACCATGCATGTAATGTATGTAATATCTGTAGACTTATTAAGACACTTGCCACATATGTTTTAGAGGTCTAAGGAAATATTGCCAAAAATAGTGAATTGGAATGTGATTTAGCCAACAAAGCAAAAGCACATATGGCATTTCAACAGAAATATCTGCAAAATACCAGTAGCAAGTTAGGAGCTACTAATCTGCATAGTTTTCTGTTAAGTTCAGAATTTTATTGACAGATATTGTACTGGCATTGGAGAGCTGCTTGGTTTCCACATTGTGAGAAACCAGTTGTGAAAGACATTAGAATGACAGTGTGCATAGGTACATGAATAAAGTCAAGAGACACTGATGTTATCCAAATGTTGCACAGGCACAAGGAAGGTCAAGTCTGAAATCCACAAGCTAGAGGTCACGGGAGGGGGGGACAGAAGGAGCACAGGATGAGGGAACTAGGGATACAATGTTTTAAAGAACGTCAGTGGGGTTGCAGTATGATGAAAGACTCACAATACAAGACACAGACTCCAAAGGGAAAAAGACGGGTGTCGGCTATTATAAAGCTTTGAAAATCAAAACGAATGGAAAAACAGTGCAACAAGCACAAATAGTGCCAACTATATAAAAGTAATAAAAGAACACTGCAGAGGCGTAGAAGAACCACCAACATTGTAAAATCCAAAGGCAGTCAGAGCTTTAATCACCAGCAAGATAACAAAACAAGCAAACAATAAAACATGAAACATAAAATGCTTAACTGCCTATCACCGTGTTTTTCGTCTCAGAACTACAGAGACTTCTTCAGACAATACTTTTCTATTAACTCCAATCCTTTAAATACCATCATCAATTTGTCAATAATTAAATGAATTAATTAATTAATTAACTCACTCTTTATTATTAACTACTTAAATCCGTGTACCTAAAAACTATAGTAAGAATTAACTTCATCAATACCTAATAGTAAATTACATAATAATAACATTAAAAAAAATCTAATATAAAATGGAGGCTCTAAAAACTTCTATATTGAATTACAACTTTAAACTTTGTAATAAAATATTAAATAAAAAAGAACAGCTACACAACCTTTACTAACATAAAAAATAAAAAAATACTTTCAATACTACCCTCTAGTGACTTAAATGTCAAATAACAATTGTGTGAACAAAACTGTTAATAAAAGAAATCATTTAAAGTGGAAAAGTGTATATTCTGTTTAAAATACTACTAAAAACTTTATTTAAAAGTAAATGCCTAGTCTGTGAATAATAAAATATATATATATATATATATATATATATATATATATATATATATATATATATATATATATACATATATATAAATACATATAGAGATGTGTGTTTCTGTATGTATTTTACATTATAACCTAACTGCTGTTAATTTTAATAATGGGGCTATTGAGATATTATCATTTAGACCTGGAACTTCATTGGCCTGGCATTATTTGCCAACACGTTTCTCTGTATTCTATTTTTTCTTCCCATAGGTCACCTCTAATGTTCCAGGGTACCATCTCCAAAACAAAGAGCAAAAATTTAGAATCTTTGCAAACCAAAGTGTGCTTGTATAGGGCATTGTTATGATTTGAAGTTGTTATATTATAGTAATGCTCATAGATTTTTTTTTCAAGGCTCTTTCAGTTTTACCCACATAGAAAACCCCACATTTCTCACACATTAAGAGTTTTATGTTTCATGCTTTATTGTTTGCTCATTTTATTGTTTTGCTGGTGATTAAGCTTTGACTGCCTTTGGATTTTACAACATTGGTGATTCTTCTGCACCTCTGCAGTGCTCTTTTATTACTATATATAGCTTTATCATACTATCAGGAGCAGGTAACAAGCACATAGTTTTATTTCCTTGTTTGTTAACCGTCTAAGATACCTTGTAACAAATGTTAGGCGCATTTAATTTTGTTGATGCTTTCTACATTCCATTCAAATTTTGAATGTTGGTTACAATGTGTTATGGTGTTTTCTGATGTTTCACTTTCTCTGTGGTTGTTTTGTCAAAAAGTAGATATGTAGTTTCATTCCTCCTGTGGAGGCTGGGAGATGTCCCCTAAGTCATGTTCAGCATGAATGAGGGACCCTCTCCCATGTACTGTACATGTAACATTTTTTTTTTTTATTTACACATCATTGCTTCTTTAAACTGTTACTTTTACAGAGCTGTGATAACTTGCTTTTTCAAGGTTTTCATTCAACTAAGTGACTTGTAATTGTCTGAAGCACTAGCATTAAGCATTCTGGTTGAACTTCTAATATGTGTGGTCCAACCCATCAACACAATGGTGCCAACAATAGTGCCAACAGATCCATTTAACCAATGACCGAAGCAGTCAACATACATCCCTTATCTACTGGTTCACCAAGACATACTTACAACAGAGGAGACATGTGATGACAAGTGATTCCTTGAAAAAGGAACATGTCCATAGAATGTCCATATCCAAAGGGAAGGGTGCATGCATACAATGAGGGGAGGTAAAAATGATAGCTTACAACACAGTTATCCTTATAATTTATTTACAGGTGATATGAACTGCTACAGAAGTGAAAACTGCAAGCAAATTTCAACTTCTAAATCATCAGTGCCTTTTCCTTTGTGATATCATTATGAGCTTCAATTTATTTTGTCTCAGATACTAGTTTTATTTCATCAGCACATTTCACATCTATACACATAAGTAGAGTTAAGGCATGAGGACAGTTAGACTGATTGTGTCAAAGGTACTTATAAGAACATGATGGAAGACAATTAGTTCACATGTATTCTTATATTATCAGACAAGTACTGCAGGCTCGCATATCAATTACTTTGTTCATTAGCAATATTGTTCTAACAGCTTCTTTCTGTAGACAAGGTGAACATCACTGTGGTGTGTGTGTGCGTGTGTGTGTGTGTGCGTGTGTGTGTGTGTGTGTGTGCGTGTGTGTGTGTGTGTGTGTGTGTGTGTGTGTGTGTGTGCGCGTGTGTGTGTGCGTGTGCGTGTGCGTGTGTGTGTGGTGTGTGTGTGTGTGCGTGTGTGTGTGCATGTGTGTGTGTGTGTGTGTGTCCGCGCCAGACATTACAAATCAATGTTGGTTTGACTATTTGTTCAGAGTCATACAATTTACAAGTGGGGACTGGTGGAATCAATTCCAGAATTTCCAGATGAAGTCTGTTAACAAATCCTGATTATATTTTTATGTGCTGCTGCTAGAGGTGAATAAAGGGAGCATAAGAAGATATGAATACATGTAGATAGTTGAATGGGAAATAGTTTAGGCCTGACTAATGGAAATGCTATTTTGGGAGAGTTGAGTGCTCTAGAATACATTACCAGAAGAGGTAGTCATGTATCAGTCAGCAAACAGTATCAAGGTCACCTGGAAGAGATAAAAAATGGAGATGAGCAGGAAAAGAAGGATGTATCCATACAGGCCAGCTCCAGCACTCATGTTTACCTAACAGTCCACAGTTGTTCTTTTGGGCACCTACTGATAGTCTGTAGACTTGATTGTGATAGCCAGAGCAGCAGATAATGTACAGTGATCTTGGAGTTAGTATATTATATAAATTTCATGGAGGTGGGGAAACAGTTTCCCAAGTCAGGAGAGAGACAAGAGCAAAGCCCTCTTGCAAAAATGCTTAAAAGGTGTAACAATGAGTTCCAGAAGTTACTATTTTTTTTTGTTTCACACAAACAAAAAACGGCACAGGATCAATGGCAGCGTACTGATAAAAGTTAAATAAAGTTCAAACAAACAAATTTACGGTGAAAACTGTGTCCACTTGCCAACAGAGCCACTGAAGTGATCCTCGAGGTAAACTTTCTGTTTCCCATCCTCTCGTCAAGGTTTCTTTTGAAGAGTGTTAGCGAGGAGCTCTGCCTAATGTAGATTGGGATCTTGTTCCAAAGCATGGGAAGTCTCTGGGACAGAAATCTATCCCTCAAGTACATCCTATTTATTGTTGTGGTGAAGTTTAGATCCCTAGAGCATGTGGCTCAAGGGGATAAGGTTTTCTTTAGGTGGAGCACATCCATCAATTCTGGGTTGGACATGGCCTTGTATGTCAGGCAGAGATCACCTCTGAGTAGGCGGTATGCAACTGAGTACAGCTGTAGTTTCTTCAGTCAAGCTGCATAGAGCATCTGTTTGAGACCAGTGATCCTGTTGGTGAGGTACTTCTGTGGTCTTTCCAGCTGTTGCAGGTGTCTTGTAAGGTACATCCCAAATGGGGCATTGTACTCTATGATGGGTCTGATGAGTGATGAGTAGAGGGGCACAATGACCTCTTTTGATCTAGATATGAACCCTTTTGTGATTAGGTGAGCCACGTAGAAGGATTTTCTAACCACTTTGGAAATGTGATTATCAAAGATGAGAATACTATACACTTCGGTCCCCAGATCCCTTATTATGTCTTCTGTATTTAGGGGACTACCACCTATGTGGTAGTTTGTGGGTACTTTGTTTTTTCCAAAGGGGATGACTATGCACTTTTTGGCATTTAGCTTGAGGCCATGATTTTGACACCAGGAATCTATCTCAGTGAGACCCTTTTGGAGGATGTCTGTGTCAGCTGGAGAGGCAATTATAGCCCCTAGTTTGCAGTCATCTGTGAACTTGGTCAGCCATAGTCCTCTCCTGTGCTTGCCTGTACCTCTGCTTGCCTGTACCTCTGAGAAGTATATGCCGAACAGGAGGAGTCCTAGAACTGAGCCCTGGGGAATGCCACTTGTAACCAGTTTAGAGTCGGACCTAGCTCCAACAACTCTCACCATGTGGGTTCTGTCCATGAGCCAGTTGGCAACCCATCTTGTGACGTAGGGGTTTATGTTCAGGCTGGTGAGATTGTCTATAATACCAGAATGGGGAATGGTGTTGAAGGCCTTAGCGAGGTCTAGGTAGGCTGTGTGTACCACCTTTCCCTCATCTATAGCCTTGGTAACTGTCTCAAAGAAGTCCACCAGGTTTAGGAGGCATGATCTGCCCTTAACAAAGCCAAACTGGGTAGGGTCCAGTGTTTGGAGGTTCCCAATGTCTCTGTTAATGAGTTCCATGATGATGCGTTCCATAGCCTTGCAGACCAAGCTAGTCAGGCTTATAAGGTGATAGTTCCCGGGGTGTGTGGAACACCGGTCGCCCATGTTGGTGATGACAATGTCCAATATGTTGTCACCTCTGGTGGGAGTGTTGACCAGTTGAACCAGGCCATTTGAGTTTATAAATTCAAGGAAATGTTGGACAAGGGAGTTAGTACTTGAGTAGTTCTCCCAGTTAATGTTTGGGTAATTGAAATCACCCAATATTAGGGTGTTTGGTAGGACCTTTATGTTTCCCAGTGTTTCCAGAAATGCAAAATGGGGGTCCTGGGACATGGTGGGTGATCTGTAGCAAGCTACAATTTGAATTGCAGTTTTTCCCGTTGTTAGTTGCATGTGGATAATCTCTGAAGCATCGTACTGTGCCACTAACCTAGAGGTGTGGGTATCCTTGATGAATATGGATACACCCCCACATTTTGTATTTTGGTTTGGGTTCTGTGGCCAAAATGTATGGTATGAGTTGTAGCCTGGTAGTGCTGGGGTGCTCTCTGGAGCCTTAAACCAGGTTTCTGTTATGGCACATATATCGATTTTCTCCATACTGAGGAGTGCCTCGAGTGCATGCATTTTGAGGTTTAGACTTCTGGCATTGAGTAGCATTACCCTCAGTTTTTTGTTACTTGTGCTATTTATGGTAGTGGGTTTGTCTTTTGAGCCTTGCCTAAAAAAGGCACTATGGGGGTGCAGGAGCCTTGGCCAGTATTCGAAAGCCTAAGGGTGACAGGTGCATGCCATCTCTAGTGAGGCAGCGTGGCTTGTTGAGCATGTCATCCCAGGAGGACAGACACTGGATCCTCTTTGAATGACACCAGAAACTTAGCCAATTGTTGAAATTGAGAATGTTTTCTTTATACCGTGGTATCATTCTTGATGAGGGCAGGATGCTACTCAGGGTCAGGATCATACCGACCTGGGCTATGTGATCAGAGAGCTCTTCCATGTCTTTTTTCATGTAGTCCAGGGAGGTACGGCTCAGGTCATTCACACCAGCATGGACAATGACAGAGTCATATTTGTACTTGTTCTGGAGTGACCTGAGTGCTTGTGTTATGTGGCGGATCCTGGCACCTGACAGGCAGCTAACAGTAACCTTCTCCTTATTCAGCCTAGTACTGTTCAGCAGTCAAAGATATGCACTTGGATGAAATCTATAAAAAACAAAAAGACAGAAGCAAGGCAATCACTAGGCTATCATAAAACTCTTCTTTAATAAAAAGTAAAAGTTAAAACTTAAAATATCCATTAAAATCAGGAAGATACTGATTGGATAACTAAAAGGCAGTATCTGAAAGGAGCTATCTGATTTGTTAAGTCTGCTACAATATGATGCAAATAACTGGATAACAGAACTACAATTTTATTGGATATTTGAACTGAGTGTGAACCTATCCTTATTAAAGAGCTGCAGAGTCATGTGGAAGTCACTGACTGGATAATTAAAAGGGAGTGTCAGAAAGAAGACACTCTGATTTGTTAGTTTTAACTGTAAATGTTTCATTTTACTTTCTAATGGCAGATCTGAAGAAGGGTTCAACCCAAAAGTGTTTATCCTGCTATTTAAAGTTTTTACTTTTACTTTTTATTAAAGAAGAGTTTTATGATAGCCTGGTGATCACCTTGCTTTTGCCTTTTTATTTATAATATATATATATATATATATATATATATATATATATATATATATATATATAAACTGTAGGGTCACACTACTAAGGAAAAAAGGGAAAAAAAAGACAACAAAAGTGTATTGTTCAACTTTCAAATTTCAAGGTACAGCTCCTCAGTTGTACATCCCACAATGAAATCTAGGTATGCAATTGCTTTGTATCTGCAAATGTCATCTACAGAGTAAAAGCAACTGAAAACATGATAAAACCCTGGCTGTTTAAAGCTTCTCCATTCTACTTTTAAATGTTGTAGAAAACAGGCCTCTACAATACCATCTCCAAGTGAAAGAACACTGCTAAGGAATTTACCTTGGCCTTACAATATTTGTAAACTTCAGACATTTTTAGTTAAAGATACAAAAAGGCATTGTTCACAAATAAATCAACAAAACCACATCATTGATGACAAAAACAGCCAATGCACCACATACAGTACTGGTTTACCAACTTATACTCCCTGAATAGGGGAACTTGCGATGACAAGAGCAGTTTTTGTAGAAAAAACATGCAAATAGGATATGGTTATGCCAAGGGAAGAGTGCTTGTTTAGACTGACAAAAGGGTAAAAATGAAAGTTTATTACAGAGATTATTTTTATTTATTATTATTCAGATGCTCACATGAATCAAAATGTTTGTGAACGATTGTATATAAACTTGCTTTTTTAAGCTGAGTCCATGAAGGCATGATATTGTTGAAGTGCTAGACCATAATAATACTTTGCAGTTTGTCGATTACTTGTGATTTATTTTGAAGTATTTATATTTCTAATATTTATTTTTCAGTTTTAATAGCTGTAATATATATATTTTACTCATTACTATGACAGCTATGAAGCATTAAGCAGGGGAACACTAAATTAATGTTCTGTAACAACTCAGAGAGGCAGTCCAAGGGGCCAAAGAAATCCTGTCTACATCTGTGTCTGATATCATCTTATAAAATGCAATAGTATCATAACTAAGATTAAGTATTGCAAAAATACATTAAGTATTCTCTTGGGAAGCCTGTATGTATTCCATGTGTAGATTTAGGCAAATACTTAGCCCTGTCTATTTTACAGCATACGTTTCAAGTTTTATTGTGTTATAAAAGAAACATTTTCAAAAGGCAGGAAATATTTTTTATACTGTAGCTCTTCATTCCTTGGACAGGGAATGAAACCAAACTAAAGTTACAGCATTAAAATGAAGAAGGACAAAACAGTGAAAGGACTGCAGATATTCTGTTTATTACCATCTGGAGTCCAGTTTTCTACCTGTGCATTCCACATTAGGCACTGTAGGGCAAAGTCAGCTTCCTCAGCATAACAAATAGCCAGGAGTCTTTCCAGCTATAAAATGCAAAATGAAACCAAATGTTGTGCAACCATCCAGCTGCAATGACCTGAAATGCACTTTATGGAATGAATAAGCATGTGTTTGCTAAGTACGGATGTGCAGGATTTACTATAAAATGGGATCAAAATGCAAAACATATTGGGTGGCTTTCTAATTATTCATTAGATGGAATTGGATTTAATGCATGGAAATAGACGGCTTGAAGAAGGAAATGACATACTAAAACTGTTATTTAGGCAGTACATGCACTCCATGTGTCTAGTAGAGTTAAAACAATGGCTTTTTGTTACGATAAATTAGTACACAATGAGAAGGCCTTTTTTCTGCTGTTTGTCTGCGTCTCCTCACTGGAACAATTTTTGCTCACACATTTCTACAACATTAATGCAATTATTTCTAAAGAGTTACTGTACTGTGTATAGATATTCAACATCAGTTTGTGTATAATCCTGTATCCAGTTCTGTCATTAAAAAAAAAAAAAAAGAAACATAATAGAAATGAATTAGGGCAGTAGCCAATATTGTATTTAAACAGTTTATAGTCATGAACAAAGAACAGATAGCTTATGGAAGATGAGTACACATGCAAAAAAAAATGAACAGGGAAAGAAATCAGAGACAGAATCATAGAAAACACTAGGGGCAGGATTCACGAAGCCTCCGTGTAAGAGTTACAAGGCTTACACGGATGCTGCAGTTAAACGGTGTGACGTCAGCATGCCATGCATATGCATGAGGGCATGCTGAATCACACCTAAGGCTAACACGGTCCGTGTAAGACAGTAGGGGGCGTGTCCGTAGGGCGAGCCCTGCAAACGGACATGCCCCCAGAAGAGTAAAAGTCCCGAAAGTAAACCCCCACGACAGAGTCCGTGTAAATGTGAATAAACACAACACAACACATGCCCCCACAGACTATGAACATAAAATGTATAAATTAACATCTTATATTTTTTTTTATAAGTTGTAAAGATGTTTACCCGTGAGTGCGCTCGTTTGCGCGGGCATGCCCGTCGCTTAGCCACAGTTAGCAGTCAGTGGAAAAGCATATAAGAACTAAATATGCAAAGTAAGCCAAGAAGCAATAGCGTAGCATTAGAGATGTCAGCTGAAGAGGAGGCAGTCATGGTTCGAGCCCCCACAACATCAATTTTTATTTTTAGTGAAATAAGCACGAAACAATTCCCTGACATATATGTACATATATAAAATTATATTTTATGTAAATTGTAATGAAATGGGCCATGTATTTTGAAGAAATGTGAGATAATAAAAAAAAAAAAAAAAAAAATGTCAGATGTGCCTATAGCTGAGCTACAGTCTAACAAGTTGAGGATATCTGCCTGTAGGTGAGCAGTGTTTTAACAGGTGTAAAATGAGTGCCCGTAGGTGAGCAGTGGTTTAACAGGTGTAAAATGAGTGCCCGTAGGTGAGCAGTGGTTTAACAGGTGTAAAATGAGTGCCCGGGGTTGAGCAGCATTTTAACACGCTGAAACTGTGTGCCCATAGCTGAGCTGAGCGTAATATGCGTGCTGATAGTCAAACGACGCGTAAACCGGCATAACCCGTTTGCACACCGTGCCAACAAGCTAACCGACGGGCAACGTTGAGCAAGCTGTATCAAAACTGCCTTTACACAGACACACCTCCTAGCCTGTGTAGACAGTCATAAAATATAAAAAGCAATGGCCAGGCTCAAACCCAGGATACCATGCACCATAGTCAAAGTACTGAACCACTAAGCCATGACAGGTGCACTTAGAAATGCAGTAATAGCATATATATAGGAATGAATAGAAAGAGGAGCATGACAAAGCAGGTTTTGTGAAGCTGATACAATTCCAAAATGGCCAGTCACAGATAAGTGCGGGAAAAACGGCATATTTAAGCCCCATAGGCGGGAATACACAGCATAACCGATTGTGGAACCGACTTGCAGCCAGGATGGCAGGTGTAGGAGAGGGTAATTGCTTCCGAGCACAGAGGTTGGGAGTTGAGGAGTCCAAATATGTGGTTTGGCTCCTCGTCCATGATCATGAGGCCCAACTCATGCAGGGCCAGGTCCTGTGGGGAGCATATAGGGCCGAGGCGTGGGACCGGTTGGCACATGATCTCACTAGTGCCACAGGAATACCAAGGACTGGTGAACAGGTCCGTCACCACCATGCGGACCTGAAGAGATGGAAGCAGGACCAACTGAACCGTTGGATCCAGGAGGCCCGGCAAATGCCCAACACCCCACTACTCAGTAAGTTACATGTAATTATTTATGTAAGAAATTAACCTAGCTGATATTATGGAGATGTGTATTCCAATATTACTTCATTTATATTACAGCTGCAGGTGTCCGTTCCATGAACCGTCGAGCCTATGCCGATAGGCTGGTGTGGTTGTGCCACCA
This sequence comes from Protopterus annectens, assembly GCF_019279795.1. Classification (NCBI taxonomy): domain Eukaryota; kingdom Metazoa; phylum Chordata; order Ceratodontiformes; family Protopteridae; genus Protopterus; species Protopterus annectens. Next base: position 137,804,320 of record NC_056740.1, read on the forward strand.
GGCAGGTCAGTAATTCTCTCCCTGTAACTGTAAAAAAATATATAAGTATGACAGTTTGCAAAAGAGTGCAGTGTAGTCACTTATTAATAAAATGTGCAAGTAACAGTGTAAGAGAGTTTGCAAGTATTGTTTGATTACAAAAGTGTGATGCAGCCTGTAATCCAAACATAAAAATGAAACAAGTCTGAAATAAAGATGTCCCACCTGTAATATAATAGTACATAACCTGCAGCAGGCTGAAAAGTACAGCTACAGAAGCTGAGTAAAACACATGTGTGAAATATATCCCTGTTTAAATTCTGAAACATGACATAAGTGAGACTGTTGGAAAGGATTGTTATAACTAAAAGTAAAACATGTCAATAAAGCCTAGAATTAAGTACCATCCTGAATTGTAAAAATAAAACAAGTGAGAGAGTGTGAGAAAGAGGTATGAATCCACCAACAAAGTAGTAATAACTCCTGAATAAAGTATACTGCAGTCAGTACAGAATGAAATGAATGTGACAGGCAGAACCAAACAGCAACATGTGTTGAAAAAAGTACTGAAGCTGGAATGTGTGTCCCAAAATCTGGATATGTTGCTCTCAGTTTGCAATATGCAGATAGTATGGTTGTATGAAATACCAAACATCCACAGTTGTCTATAGCCATATAAAGCAAATGTAGCAGGATGATGTAGCTGAACAGAGACAGATATGAATGTGTATGAATAAATATGAAATGTATATTGATGTAGCAGTAACATTCCTATCACAAACCTGAATTAGTTATCACATAGGAAACTGTAGTCGGACCTGTAGTGTGTATATATCTGCAGCTAGTAGAAATGTACAGCATATGTATAGGTATTTGAAGTTGTTAATGAAATATTTCTTCACCCTACCCTATAACCACAAATAATCCATTCCACGTGAAATGGGTATGTGCATTCACAATTAACACCCCTGGACATTTGTCCTGTTGGTTCATACATATTTGCATGTACGTTGATGCATGTGCCCTGTTCATACATCCAAACCTGATGGCCTGTTGCCATCAATCAACTCTGTATGTTGTTGGATTGTGTATTGCTGTTCAAATTATGCATGTGTTATGCTTGCTGTTCAATGGCTTGAATTTATGGGTGTTTGGTTATTGGGAATACTAATGCATGCTGTTACAACTAATTGTGAATGGTATTGTACGTTACTAACCCAAACTGTCATAACATAATGCAAAACATAGGATGACAGGGAAGGCAGGTTCCAGCAGACCCACCTCTCCCATCTCAGCTGGCGAGTGCACCTGGCAGTAGTGCCCAGGCCGGACCCTCCTCCGGTGGCCCTGTACCACCTGCGGGTAGAAGCACTGCAGGGGATGGGGCTCGTCCCCCCTCTGCAAGTGTGGCCGGAGGAGAACATTCACTCACCCTCCGTAGTGTCCGGACTGTGGTGCGTAGGGAGATCTGGCACGCTGTGCTTAGGCCCCTACGCCAGCTTGAGGCATGGGTGGCACAACTCACGAGCGTGCCTGATGCCTGACCTACACAGCCCCCAGCACAGCCCCGTCCTGGGCAGTGAAGGCACAGTGGCAACTGTCCATGGGTGGGGATCTCAGTTCCACTGTTGCCATCTGTGGGCTCATGGGCTCGAGATATCCAAACATCCGTCCCCGTCAATTGTCTAACCCTCCACATGTGTCATACACCACCCCTGTATGCGTCTTGTTTGTCTTGTCTGTTAACCTCCCCTAGCTACCTCCCCAGCTATACCGACTTCCTGTACCTGACATACCACTCTCAACTGAAAAAAAAAAAAAAAGGGCACTCTGTACCCACAAAAAAATTGCGCCCCATACATAGCTGCCCATTTTGCACACATGTCTGCTGGACATGTAAACTGGCAATTACAATTGGCTGTACAACAAATATTATTGTTGTCCTCACACCTCTCTCAGGGGTGGAAGGTTTCAAATTTCACACCAAATTACAAACATATGCACAGCTGTTGCTGACGAAGAAATGGGCAACTATGGGCCTTTCCTACATCCTTCCTGCAAAACCCGAGCTTGTTTTCCTACTGTCCTACCCTCTTTGTGCCCCCTTTTTCACCACTTTCCTATCTCCCCATTTTCTTTTCTTTAAAAGAAAATAGCGCGGGTGTGCGCAAGAGTAAGCACTTTTAAGCAGTAGTAAGCGGGTGTGCGCTTCTGTGCGCTTAGCTAAGCGTGTGTGCGTGAAGCTAAGTGGCAGTGCGCATGCGTGAGCTCCACGCAAACCAGCGCTAACCTGATTACAACTGCTTAAAAGTGCCTTAGTCACTCTGAATGACAAGGCATGTAGTTTTCTCAGCAGCAAAATAAAATACCTCCCTCAGTCTCGAACCCAGGACCTTGGGAACACTAGTCTGCATGACTTACCACTAAGCCATAACTACTATACAAGAACATTGTGCTGAAAGAAATATATGATAAAATAGTAGGAATTAATGTAAAGGGAATATAGCAAGTCTAGTACACAAAGCATGTCATGTATATTTACTGTCAAATCTAGTGGATTTGTAAAATAGTACTGTGTGCTGAGAAACAGTCATGCTAGTTGGTAGCTACTAGGTAATAATGTCACAGTAGCATCTGGCAAGCCACACACATACTCAGAGCAGGATAAACACTGCCATAGTTGAATAGTTAAGAGATCAGACATAGCGACTGTGACTGAGTTACAGGGATGTCCCTGATGTGAAAAGAAATGTCGACTGTGCCCCACTGACACCCTGTCAAATGTACTAACAGTAGGCAGAAAGGTGTAACTACACATGCAATGGTAACTATGACTGACTGAAGGTATGCACCACCTGCACGTCACAAATGGTGTACTAATACATATGCTTGAAATAACCCACAGTCACAACTGCAGAGTATCAGAATATGTCATTGGAGTAACCCACTGCTATGTACCATTCCATGAGGCTGATAAAAGATGCACCGGAGAGTATCTGAGGCCTGCTCAGCAGCATGATCAAATACCCCTGTAAGTGTCAAGGCCCACACCATGGCCAGACCACACTGCATGCAGTAACACCCTACCACAACAAACACATAGGGAATTGCTGCCCAAAATGATTTAGCAAGCATTACAAGCTGTGAATGTAAATGGAAAATAGGAAAGCCAAAGCAACACATTACAGGAAAGACACCTAGCAGGCATACAAGGAGTGAATGTAAAGGCCAAATATTGAAGCCATAGCAACAGATTGCAAGAGCCACTGCTATATACCAGATACACCACAATCCCCACAGGAAAGCACACACACCCATATACACAGTATTACTAGTCATAGGTGTCAGTTTACATACACACGGAGAACAGGACACTGGAGGAAGGAATACTCAGCTTACAGAACAACATGCATTGCAGTGTCTACAACACAGCCTGAAATATGAGAGACATACCAACCCTTACACTCACAGAACAGTGTCCACAGCAAACCAGCATGGTCCCCACCCTGATAATCTGAAAGGGCTACGCCTACCTAACAGACCGTTTTATAGCACAGTCCTGTAATCACAGTGAGAACTGCAATCACTACACAACAGGCTGCATGCAATTAGTAAATGCTGGCTAACAATTGGTGCAGAGGCCATCACATGGACATGTGCAGATACCTACAAGAGCAGCCTGTACTCCCAGTCAACACATGCAATACTGGCATTGCACCGCTGCAGGTAGAGAGAGAGAGAGAGAGAGAAAGAAAGAAAGAAAGAAAGAAAGAAAGAAAGAAAGAAAGAAAGAAAGAAAGAGAAAGAAAAAAAAAACCTGAAACAACAAAACAAAGAGGCTGACAGCAGGCCAAGCAACTGCAAGCCTACGCAAACAGCTGCAACAAACACAGGTAATGTAAAGTACTACTATAATACTCTACATACTGTGAACCCTCCAGATGTGTTATTGGTCTGTATCTATTTATATGAAGATGTGCATAGGGCCGGGGACATACTGAAACTGTCACTGAAGGCTCCACATACATATGTATGTGATGGTAGCTATGTGCACATAGCAATGTAGGTTGTAGTGCAATGTACAAGTAGGTTGTACAGTAATGGATGTTCAGCAGTACGTTACTGTGTGTATACATATGTGGAGTATATATATATATATATATATATATATATATATATATATATATATATATAAACATGTGTATACGTATGTATATCGAGATATGTGTGTATATATATATATATATATATATATATATATATATATATATATATATATATATATATATATATAATATGCATATGTGTATACATAGATAGAGAGGGATGTGGAAATACATAGACATATATAGTTTCACAGTGTCATAGTTTAGTACTAGGCTATCTGCAGACAGTGTATAGAATAGATTTAGAAACTTGTGCCTCTGTATAGTAGTGACACAGTGAAGACCCCCCTACATAATAGCATTAGTTTACTGTGCCTCTGTCTGGTAGTGACACAGAGATGACCCCTGCTGTAAACCTATGATCTCCCATCCACTTGTCAAGAATGCACATGAAGAGTGTCAGTGAGGGTCTCTGCCTAACATGAACTGGGATCCTGTAACACAGTATGGGAAGCCTCTTAGTGATGGATCTGTCCCTACAGTATGTCCTATTCATATGTGTGCTGAGGTTTAAATCCGTAGTTGTCGTGGTTCTGATGGATTTGGATTACATGAGGTGGAACATGTCCATCAATACCTGATTGGACATGGCCTACTACATTAGGCACAGATCACCCCTACGTAGGCAGTATGCTATGGAATAGAGCATGAGTTACGTTAGTCTGGCAGCATATGACAGTTGTTGCAGACCCTTGATCCTCCTGGTGATGTACTTATGGCGTCCCCCTAGCTGTTGCAAGTGCCAGGTGAGGTACATACCAAATGGGGCATAGTACACAGTCATGGGCCTGATAAGGGAGGAGTATAGGGGTACAATGACCCATTTTGATCTGGATGTGAATCCCTTCATGATAAGGTGGGCAAGGTAGGAAGTCCATCCAACCACTTTGGCAACGTGGGTGTCAGATGAGAGCTCAGCATTGAACAGTGTCACCAGGTCTCCGATTACTTTGTCTGTACTCAGTGGGTTATTGTCTATGTGATAATATGTAGGTACCTTGTCCGTCCAAAAGGGTATGAGTATACATTACTCGGCATGCAGTGTAAGGCCATGACTCCGCCACCAGTTGTTGGTGTCCATGAGGCCTGTTAGTAGGATGTCTGTGTCAGCTGGTGTATTGCCTATGGCGCCTAGTATGCAGTCATCTTTGAACATTGTCAACCACTACCCTCCCATGTCTACTTCCACATCTGAGAATGATATGCCGAACATGAGCAGTCCCAGGACAGAGCCCTGTGGGACACCACATGTGACTGGCTCTGAGTCTGACATGGCACCAGTGAGTTTGACTGTAGGGTTTCTATCTGTTAGCCGATTTGCAACCCATCATGTGGCATATAGATTTACATTTCAGCTGTTGATCATGTCTATGATGCCAGAGTGCGGTATTGTGTCGAAAGCCGTAGGCAAGTCCAGGTAGGCTGTATGGACCGCTGTGCCCTCATCAATGGCTCTAGTGACTGATTTGAAAAGGTCAACCAGGTTCATAAGGCAGGATCTGCCCTCTACAAAGCCAAACCGGGTGGGATCAAGTGTCTAAGTCCCCAATGTCTCTGTGTATGGGTACCATAATGATCCTTTCCATAGCGTTGCAGACCAGGCTGGTTAAGCTTATGGGGCGGTAGTTACCAGGGTCTGTAGAGGTGCCTCCTGTGTGGAGTGGGACTACTGTTGCTGTATGCCAGTGTCCAGGTACATATGCTGTAGTAAGGCTACGGCTGAATAGCATTTAATGTGCATGTGTAGCTCCTCTTGCAGTTCACTTAGCATGCAACCTGCAATACCGTTGGGTCCCATTGATGCTGTGGTTACAGCTCTGCTGAGGGTGGTTCCCAGCTGGACATCTGAGATGACAGGGAGGTAACAGTCAGCTGGGATAAGTAATTCCACATGTGTGGGTGAGGGAGGGGAGAAACCTGCACTGAACCTGTCTGCCAGAATGTTGGCATTATCTGTGTGTTCAGTGTAGCATTTGTCACTGTGAACTTACTGTGAACACAACTGAGGGTTCCCACCCAGGTGTGTAACATAGCAGAAGAAGGCCTTGTGGTTATCTGTAGTGACCATAGCGATGTCCCTCTCATTGTTGGCCTTGCATGTTTGTACGACAAAACGTATCTTTCTACTACTGCTGATCAGAGATGCCGTAGCTCTATAGAAGTATGCTCTGCCATGCAGTAGCTACCTTCTGTTGTTATACAATTTGTTCAATGCTGGGGTCCACCAGACAGGATGCCTGCCCTTGGTGGAGAGGGTCATGGTTTCATTTGTGATTGCATGATCCATGCATTCTTGGAGATGTCTGTAGAAAGCATATGTGAAGGTGTCTGCATTGTGGGAAGTGGTTTACACTGGCCCAGTGGGCATTAAGGATACCAACTCAGTTACAAGAAGTGTAAAGTCGGCATGTGAGAGGTTTCCCACTGTAGTCTTTTGTGTTGTGGGGGAGGTGGGATATGTATATCCAGGGGGATTAGTCTGTGGTCAGATGTGACTAGTGAGGGGTATACTTCAGTGTGTAGCACATTGTCCCCATGTTTGTGATGATCAGGTCTAGTATATTATCTCCTGTTGTGGGAGAGGTGACTAGCTGTTCCATTGCATTTGACATAGTGAATTCCGGGAACCTTTGGGCTAGGGTGTTTGGGGTAGAATAATGCACCCAGTGTATGTTAGGGTAGTCGCAGTATCCCAATATGATGGTGTGTGGTGGGACATTCATATCCTCCAATGTCTACAGGAAGGCTGACTGTGGTCCCTGAGATTGGGAGGGTGGTCTGTAACATGCTACCAGTTGTATAGCAGGTTTGCCTATGGTTATCTGCACCTGGATGGTCTGTGATGCTTCATGTGTTGCCACTAACCTGGAGGTGTGTGTGTCCTCCATGAATATGGACACACCCCTCCCTTTTTGTTTTGTCCCGAGTCCTGGGGCCAAAAAGCATGATACGGGTATAGCCTGGTACCGCTGGTGTGCTCTCAGGAGCCTTGAACCAGGTTCTCACTTACTGCACAGACATTGAGATTGGTAGAATATGTACGTACAGATATATGTAATACACACATACATATATAGATATCTGTAGAGACATATACATATACAGATAGATCTGACTGACAACAGGTATGTCTGTATATGACTATCTCTCTCTCTCTGTCCCAGCCCCACACACTCTCACTCTCCCTGTGTCTCTCTCTCTCACTCTCTCCCCCTCTCTCCCCACATCTATATGTATATATCTTCATCTATATATACATATTTTATATACATATATACAAACATATATATATCCATATACAGATATAAATATATCAATATATATATACATATATATATATATATATACAGATATAAATATATCAATATATACATACATATATAGACTGTGTGAGGCACATGTGTGCAGATGTCTTGCAACAGGTGCCTGGTGTCAAAGGCATGGAGTGAACACCAGTGTGGATACTGGAGTACCATACCCCATTCAAAAACACTGACACCAGTAACCACCACATATGTACATGCCTGCCCACCACTGCATGTGTCAGGGGGGAACAGGGGCAACAAGTGTACAATAGGTTCCACATTGATATACACAGTGGCACACTAGTCCTGTAGTACCTGTACATGGAATGTGTCAGCGGACATGATGTGTCAGCTATGGACATGTAGGTCACTGTACCCCTCCACACCCCACAATGTCCTACATGGTATGTACCTCCCATGACAGCTACAGATATGGAGAAGGACACAGACATATGCAAGTAACTGTGTCAATGCACTCGCACACAGACTACCTACATAGAGGTTACCACTGCTGGATATAGATAGTTCGGTCACACCCATGACAGTTGTCTAACAACCATGGTAACACCTCCAACATCCACAACACAAATTACATATGTCTGTCGTCCTTGTCACTGCAGTATAGAGCACATGTTGGAGGTACAGGACCCTACCCACAGATATGACATACCCTGTAGTAGACCACACAGAATTAAGAAGCAAGGCTCCCCATGAGTAGATGTCAGACATACCCCTGCTGAATGTTATGCAGATAGGTAATATGCCATACAGTCACCCTGTGTAACTGTTTGTAAGGAGCAGGTACGATCATAACACATGTGTCACAAGGGGCAGGGTAGCATAACAGTATGCTGCTGTAGGCCCAGGGCCAAAAGCACACTACCTACCTAGGACACAATGCACACCCATGAACACATTGCAAATGGAATATGTGAGGTGGAATGAGTGTGCTAGTGACTGGGTGCATGTTGTGTACTGGTGTGATTGCTCACCATGACTGTCTGTCTGTCATGGTAGTGTGTGTCCTTGGTGTGAGGCCAGAGACAGGTGTGTGAGTATTGCGATCAACACATACTACATTGCCATATGTTGTGCTGTGTTACCCTGTATGTCACTGTGGTGTAGGTAAGGTTATGGCAAGTAAGAGTAGTGTGCATTACCAGTGAAATATGTAACGTGCATTGTGTGCAGTGCATGGGCTGATAATGTTCCCCATACAGTACCTTGATACAAACCCCAGTGTGAGGTTGTGTATTGTACCTGAAACAGTGTGTTGACTGCTGCAGTATACTAGTCTGTCGTATGGAGTGTGCCAGGTACTGTTGCACAGTTGTCAGATGAGCACTGATATCTGGTCATTTACATGTGTATCCCCCAATAGACAGACAGATGCTATATATGGTGCTTAAGTTATATCACTGCAATCGAGTATTATGTGTATTATGTGTGCTATAGTTTGCTGACAGATATTGCTGACATATTTTCCTTCTCCTTTTCAGGGCCATGGTTCACCAGCAGAACCCTGTCTACTCCGCTGCAGAGGAGGAGGAGATACACCAGAGCCTGGTGCAGGATTTCACTGTACTCTTTTTCCCGCACCAGCCAGAACCAGCAGGAGAGGGCTGCACTGTGGCAATACCTGGTCCGTCGGGTAAATGACATAGGCACACATAACCAGACATATGAGCAGGTATGCCATCACTGCAGTGATTTAATTAGAAATGTCCGTCAACGTGCGTCGGATATCCACAGGCAGCAGCTTGCCACAGGTGGTGGGGTGGCTAGACATTCCCTCCTCACCAGACTGGAGGGACTACTCCTAAGTGTTGTGGCTCCAGCACAGCAGCAACAGCAGCAGCATACATGTGTAATGATGGAGGCTGGAGCCACACAGCAGCAGGACACAGAGCGTGCAGGTAACATGCCATGTGTATAGTTGACCATTCTGTACACTGTTAGGTTATGCATGTGTGAGGTGTATCCTCGTTTTGTAGCTGTAATCTTGGTAATTATTGTGCATTAGTGATATCCTCAATATCTGCAGTACACCTGTGGAAGCTAACTGTTGCACTACTGAACTGTATCATGCCCACAGTATCAATGGCTCAGTTGTGCCCACTGACGATAAATGTCTCTTTTCTGCATGTGTGCATGTGTGCATGTGCCCATGTGCGCATGTGTGCATGTGTGCATGTGCCCATATGCCCATGTGTGCATGTGTGCATGTGTGCATGTGCCCATGTGTGCATGTGTGCATCAGTGATGGCATTGTGTACACATTGTAAACTGTGTTTCCTGTCTTACTCCCACAGGTTCTGGTGCTGCTCTGGTGTCGTGCAGCAGGGAACCTGAATCAGCTGCTGTGGATAGTGATAATGATGATACCTGTGTAATGGCACAGGTAGGTGTGCCAGGGTCCATCATTGGTCAGCCAATTGACACTACACAGCTGTCGACCCCATCAATGCGCACAGTCATCCTGCCAATACATCCTTTGTCACCAATGTCCCTAGGTGATGGACAGGATACAGTGGGCATTGACCAGGGTAATGTGGTTCCCC
>NC_056740.1:137814343-137841843 GCF_019279795.1 Protopterus annectens
GTGTCAGCTATGGACATGTAGGTCACTGTACCCCTCCACACCCCACAATGTCCTACATGGTATGTACCTCCCATGACAGCTACAGATATGGAGAAGGACACAGACATATGCAAGTAACTGTGTCAATGCACTCGCACACAGACTACCTACATAGAGGTTACCACTGCTGGATATAGATAGTTCGGTCACACCCATGACAGTTGTCTAACAACCATGGTAACACCTCCAACATCCACAACACAAATTACATATGTCTGTCGTCCTTGTCACTGCAGTATAGAGCACATGTTGGAGGTACAGGACCCTACCCACAGATATGACATACCCTGTAGTAGACCACACAGAATTAAGAAGCAAGGCTCCCCATGAGTAGATGTCAGACATACCCCTGCTGAATGTTATGCAGATAGGTAATATGCCATACGAGTCACCCTGTGTAACTGTTTGTAAGGAGCAGGTACGATCATAACACATGTGTCACAAGGGGCAGGGTAGCATAACAGTATGCTGCTGTAGGCCCAGGGCCAAAAGCACACTACCTACCTAGGACACAATGCACACCCATGAACACATTGCAAATGGAATATGTGAGGTGGAATGAGTGTGCTAGTGACTGGGTGCATGTTGTGTACTGGTGTGATTGCTCACCATGACTGTCTGTCTGTCATGGTAGTGTGTCCTTGGTGTGAGGCCAGAGACAGGTGTGTGAAGTATTGCGATCAACACATACTACATTGCCATATGTTGTGCTGTGTTACCCTGTATGTCACTGTGGTGTAGGTAAGGTTATGGCAAGTAAGAGTAGTGTGCATTACCAGTGAAATATGTAACGTGCATTGTGTGCAGTGCATGGGCTGATAATGTTCCCCATACAGTACCTTGATACAAACCCCCAGTGTGAGGTTGTGTATTGTACCTGAAACAGTGTGTTGACTGCTGCAGTATACTAGTCTGTCGTATGGAGTGTGCCAGGTACTGTTGCACAGTTGTCAGATGAGCACTGATATCTGGTCATTTACATGTGTATCCCCCAATAGACAGACAGATGCTATATATGGTGCTTAAGTTATATCACTGCAATCGAGTATTATGTGTATTATGTGTGCTATAGTTTGCTGACAGATATTGCTGACATATTTTCCTTCTCCTTTTCAGGGCCATGGTTCACCAGCAGAACCCTGTCTACTCCGCTGCAGAGGAGGAGGAGATACACCAGAGCCTGGTGCAGGATTTCACTGTACTCTTTTTCCCGCACCAGCCAGAACCAGCAGGAGAGGGCTGCACTGTGGCAATACCTGGTCCGTCGGGTAAATGACATAGGCACACATAACCAGACATATGAGCAGGTATGCCATCACTGCAGTGATTTAATTAGAAATGTCCGCCAGCAGCCGGATATCCACAGGCAGCAGCTTGCCACAGGTGGTGGGGTGGCTAGACATTCCCTCCTCACCAGACTGGAGGGACTACTCCTAAGTGTTGTGGCTCCAGCACAGCAGCAACAGCAGCAGCATACATGTGTAATGATGGAGGCTGGAGCCACACAGCAGCAGGACACAGAGCGTGCAGGTAACATGCCATGTGTATAGTTGACCATTCTGTACACTGTTAGGTTATGCATGTGTGAGGTGTATCCTCGTTTTGTAGCTGTAATCTTGGTAATTATTGTGCATTAGTGATATCCTCAATATCTGCAGTACACCTGTGGAAGCTAACTGTTGCACTACTGAACTGTATCATGCCCACAGTATCAATGGCTCAGTTGTGCCCACTGACGATAAATGTCTCTTTTCTGCATGTGTGCATGTGTGCATGTGCCCATGTGTGCATGTGTGCATGTGCCCATATGCCCATGTGTGCATGTGTGCATGTGTGCATGTGCCCATGTGTGCATGTGTGCATGTGTGCATCAGTGATGGCATTGTGTACACATTGTAAACTGTGTTTCCTGTCTTACTCCCACAGGTTCTGGTGCTGCTCTGGTGTCGTGCAGCAGGGAACCTGAATCAGCTGCTGTGGATAGTGATAATGATGATACCTGTGTAATGGCACAGGTAGGTGTGCCAGGGTCCATCATTGGTCAGCCAATTGACACTACACAGCTGTCGACCCCATCAATGCGCACAGTCATCCTGCCAATACATCCTTTGTCACCAATGTCCCTAGGTGATGGACAGGATACAGTGGGCATTGACCAGGGTAATGTGGTACCGGTGGCACATGCATCCCCACACTACAGCCATGGCCAGGGTCCTGACATGGTGCCACACAGGCAGATGTTCATGGGTTCTCGTGGGAGCATCCGTGGGCATACCGCCCCTGTCAGACGTGCCCACAGAGGTCTTTCAACCTCAGCTATGTTTTGGGCTGTAATGCAGGCACAGTCACGTATGGAACGGTACACCAGACAGGGTCTGAGGGAGCTGAGAGCATGTCGCACAGCCACGAGTGACAGTATGTATGATGTTGCGGCTGCCATCCGCAACTTCACTGAGGTCATTGACAGACGTTGGGGGGACACATTAGATCTGTTCCACAACTACATGTCCATGAGCCAGGGCAATGGTGGATGGTTGAGGCGTCGACGTAGCCATATGCCAGCAACAGCAGCAGCTGGCAGCCGTCGCAGATGACAACAGGACTGCGGCCGCTCACATAGTGCAGGCAGCAGCCCCAGCAATGCTGGGTCTGTGCTGTCATCAGACCGCCCCAGGAGACCACATGCACGTGGTGCTGGACAGTCCCAACAGGGACCTGTCTCCAGTCAACAAACACCTGCTTCTGATGACAGTACCCAGTCTGGCTTAGTACCTGATACGGTCCGTAGCACCCCTGCCAGGCACAGGTACCATGTCTGTGGCCACAGACAGTGATCTGTATGACCTGGCAGGTACAGTCTGTGGCTGTCCACAAACACCTGTATATGGCAGCCATGAGGTGGGACTGTGTGCATTCATACACACATGCAAAGTGATAACACCTAGGGCTACCGCATACACGCACACACTACATCAACATTGCCCCATCTTGTACTGCTGTCCCTCACCAACACACACACACAGACATGTCAAGTGGTTGTATCAGTGGCAGACTCAGGCATACCAGGTACACACCCTGTGCATATGATGAAACTGTGCCACCTCCTGCAATCTGTAAAATCGGTGCAGGAACAGGTTAACATGGTGCTGATGCACAGGGTGAGTACATAGACGTATTGTAATAGTATGATGTTGACAACAGTACAGTGTAATGATAGCATTGTGGGTATATACCAGCATGCCTGATGCAGTTACAGTATGAATGTCATTGTATTGTTTTGTACACCCATAGTAATTACCACAGTGTTCTGTCTGCACATCTTTGCATACTGGTGGTGAGGCTGTGAAGGGATGGCCCCCTACATAGCTAGCACAGGGGATACAACAATGTACATATTGATACTCAATGATGGCCATGTCAACTGCGAGTTGCATGCTGTCCACACACGACTCTACAATGCAGATGTTTCAGGATGTTGATATCTGTGCAGTACTACACAACAGGTTCAAGGCTCACAAGAGCACACTAGCACTACAAGGTCACACCTCATACCATGCATGACAGCACCAAAACACAGAACTAAAAATGACAGGAGGGAGAGTGTCCATACATGTCAAGGATACTGTGGTGCCAGGACAGGTAGCATACATCATACAAAGTCTGGAACTGCTGAGTGAGGGCTCAGTGTCTGTTATTTGACATGTGTATTATTATAGATATGAGCACTTGGGTATCAGGCCAGTTATTCAACATTACGAAGGTACGTGGTCTATACACTTGTGTGGGGTGCAGCTGGACCCAGCCCTTCTGACCTGTGAATGTCTGGGTACTGGCTTATAGTGCCTGCATATATGCACTGTTACCTACTGGAAGTTGTACACCTTGTTTGTTGTAGCATAGTCTACATACAGGCCTGCTGACTGTAGCTTTGTTTGTATGCATGTTTGCCTGTTATGTTCCTGAAACACTGATTCCACCTGCAGTGCAGATATACAGTGCCTCTGTGGATCCCTAGTGACATCTGTGTTGCTTACTGTACTGATGTCCATGTGTCACTTGACAGAACGTCACTGTTTGTCCTGTTTGCATGTAGCTTGCCTGTAACACATTGCATATGACTTACCTCACATTTGCTCAAGACAGCATTCATATATGCCAGCACTAACAAATCAGGAGCACGGTGTAGTGCTCACATAGTCACCTTGAGCACCTTGTTCCCCATTGGCCCTATGTGTCGTTACTTAGTATGGGAGTCACAATGCTATGGTAGCATATGCAAAGGTCACCTGTCGATCTACTCTCAGGTCCAGTTGGTGAATCTGTGAGTTATGTGGCAATGTTACAGCTGCCTCATGTACACAGACAACCCTCTCCCCTTCCCATACACGTACAACACATGTGAGAGATGCAACCACATAGCCAAACTGGGGGCTAAGCTCTGTTTACACAGCACTGGCATTCCCTGTCAGGTGGAGTGGGATACTACAGTGAATACAGTACCAGTCTCCCATAGACCTGCCACGACCGCAATCCAAACACAGAAACACACAGGTACATTATTGGGCTCTCAGAATAGCATCCTGCCTGAGCAGCTGACACCTGCAAAGCAGACACACAAGCAAACGTTAAGCCAGAGCAGAGCACATGCAACACATACCTCACAAAGCCTGTGTGCCAAACAGTCACAGGCCATACGGCTAGACAACACACCTGCTACAGTTGTATGAGGTACCTCTATCGTCACGTACACTGAGGTCCTGCTCCCAGGCTGAACAAGGTGACGGTCACACTGAGCTGCCCGTCGGGCACTATGATCCACCACATAACACAAGCATACCGGTCACTCCAAGGCATGTAGAAGTATGACACAGTCATTGTCTGTGCCAGTGTGTATGACCTCTGACGCACCTCCCTGGACTACATGTTAGGGGACATAGAGGGGCTCTCTGAGCTTGTGGCACAGACTGGTATGACCCTGGCCTTGAGTAGCATCTCACCCTCACCATGAATGCTGCCACAATATGTAGACAGGATCATCAGTTTCTGCAATTAACGTATCTTTCAGTGACATTCAAAGGGGATCCAATGCCTGTCAGTGTGGGATTACATGCTGGACAAGCCACATTGCTATGCTTGGGACAGCTTGCACCTGTCACCCATGGGCCATTGTATATTGGCAGAGGCTGTTGCTACACACATAGTGCCTTTGTATGCAAGGCTGACATTACATAGCCACCTACACAGGTATCACACGGGATGGGACACTAATAGAATGCTACTCAACAGCAGCAGTGTAAACCTCAAGATGCATGCAGTGGAAACTGTCCTTAGCATAGGGTACAGCAATATCCATGCAGTAACAGACTCCTGGTACAAGGCTCCCAGGTGCACACCATCAGTGCCAGGTCATTCCTGATACCATGCTTGTCATCCCCTACACATGCACCAAACTAGAACAGGGGGGATGTATCCAAAGGCACCTCAGATACACACACCCCCAGGTTGGTGGCACTGCACAAAGCATCAGAGCCTCTCCATGTGCAACACACAGTGGGTTAGACTGCCTTCAGGTTCATAGCCTGGCACACACCACACTCCCATACCCAGGAAACCCACTTGGCCTTCCTGACAACACTGGAAATATGACGGTCTCTACACGCACCATTATATGGTTGTACTGCGACTACCCTAACATACAGTGTGAGCATTATTCTAGCTGCAAGACCTTATCTGAAGGGTTCCTATCATTCATTCCCTGCATTGCTATGGAATAACCTGTTACTACTCCTACAAGTGGTGACAACATGCTGCACCTGTTCATCACCAACATGTGGACTATATGCTCCAGACCAATCATGTATCCCTCGCTGGTGGGATGACACCATCTACAACCTACACTGTATAGTCACATACCACATGCAGCCCCTGCACAGAACACCACAGTCATACAGTTGTCTGATGCATATTCCATGTATTCACATGAGGCAGGCTTCGGACATGGGAACTCTTGCTGTTCACAGGTACATATGTGTAGGTGGCACACACATACATCATGTGTGCATTGACATTACTGATATAATGTATGTCGTGCAATATTGGGAACAACACCCCACACACATGGACAAACTGTGTGACAAAAATACACATGGCATTTGTAGGATTCAAACCCCTACCTAATTATGTTATAACACTTGTGAGAGACACATTAGCAGAGCACGCTATTTGCATTACTGGGGGGATTGCTTTCTCCTGCTGTACTTATAGGGTGCTGACATCATCAGTGTTTAGACAGTGGAATATGCAGCATGTGTTGTGTAGTACTAGTTGCCAAAAGGGACATTTCTCATACCCATGGAATTGCACACACTACTCCCCCACCCACATTCACACACACACTGGGCACATGCAGGATTCAAACCCCTACCTAACTATGTTATGACACTTGTGAGAGACGCATTAGCAGAGTGTGCTATTTGCATTATGGGGGGGGGGTTGCTTTCTCCTGCTGTACTTATAGGGTGCTGACATCATCAGTGTTTAAACAGTGGCATATGCAGCATGTGTTGTGTAGTACTAGTTGCCAAAAGGGACATTTCTCATACACATGGAATTGCACACACAACTACTGAGCACTTGCAGGATTCAAACCCCTACCTAACTATGTTATGACACTTGTTAGAGATGCAGTAGCAGAGCACGCTATTCACATTACTGGGTATAAGTTCTGCTCCTGACATATGTATAGTGTGCTGACATCATTATGGATGAAGAGGTATGTACATCTGTGACTATCCATCACTACAGGGGAGAGCATATCTATGCATTAACTTTGCACAGGCACAGTGGCCTACTGTATTGTGGAGGCAGATGCCAAATACACTGTGGATAGCCTTCTGTATTCCCTAGGGACAACAGTCAGGTATTGCACTCTACGGCCATATGTTTACCTGTCAGATGGAAGTATCTGTTGCTCATATACTGTTTGTGGGTCTTTATTGCCATAGCCTTCCCTATCTCTATAAACAACGTGTGTACTGTGGGAGATGTTTGCATATGAGTGGGATCCAGTACTTTACTTATGTATCTGCTGTAACTTCACTGTGTGCACTGGGCAGATGTCTGTATTGCGGGAGGTTCCTGTGTTAACACATAGAAATGCCAGATATGTGTGTGTAACTGCTGAACTGTGACATGGCCTAAGTGCGTGAGCATGCCCAGTTCGCAGTTTGTATGGCTTCTTGACTGCCACATCTCATTTATCTAAGTGTGCGATAATGCCCAGTGTGACCTTTCCTTATGTTGGGATTTGTGGACCACCACATTTGTGTTTGTGTGTGGACGCCATCTATATATCACATGTACAGTTGAGTGTTGGACATCAGGTTGTGTTCTTACTGCCCAACTGTTTTGTGTCTGAACCTAACAGGCATTATGCTGTGCCTGCAGGGTCGCCATGGGATAGTTTGCATACAGTTGTCATCATCCTTTCCTGCTGACCAAACAGTTGTATTGTTGTATAGTGTACTGGTGCAGTACTTTCACTGTGGTGGACAGTATAATCGGTTTCAGTCCTATCACTGCTTGTAATATTTATAGTGAGCACAGCAGATTGGTTGAGGGCCAGTTGTGCAGATATGACCATGTTGCATTTTGTTCATATATGGACAGCATAGTACATGATTGTCCGACATTGCTAATGTATTCCACAACTTGTGTGGACAGTGACAAACAATGTCCATGTGCCCTAGTCCATTTGTAATGCTAGTCAGAGAGTGTTTGTCCTTCAACACAAATTTACTGGTGTTTGCCATGGCATATGTCACGGTTAGTGTGCTGTGCCTCTGTCTACCCTTGACATACAGGTGATATCCAGGGTACACCTACCATCTCCCATCCAGTCATCATGATTCCTCTGGATGACAATCACTGAGGGACTCCCTGGATATCCTGTAGTGGGAGTTTAGTCATGAGTGGAGTGAGCTTCTGGGTTATGGACCAATCGGTACAGCATGTCCCGTTTATGTCTGTGCTGGGGTTCAGGCCTGTCAGCTGCATAGGTCACCAGCATTCAGTGTTTACATGGTGCCAAATGTCCATTGATACCAGGTTGGTCATGGCTTTATACATCAGGCACAGTTCACCTCCAGCCAGGCAGTATGGCACTGTGTGGAGCTGCAGTTTCTTTACTCAGGCGACACATGGCATCTGTTACAGCTCTGCGATCCTCCTGGTGGGGTATTTGTGTGGTCTTTCCAGTTGCTGCAGGTGTCTGCTATGGTACATCCCTGAAGGGCCATTGTACACAATTGTGAGGCTGCTGATGGATGACTGGAGAGGCACATTGACCTACCCTAACCAAGCTGTGCTTACCTTCATGATTAGGTGGGTATATGGTATATTTCTGTAACAACTACAGACACATGGTTGTCACATGCAGGATATCTATCACCTTGTGTCCCCAGGTCTCTTATTTCTCCTGATGTACTTACTGGGTTAACACCTATGTGGCAATTTCTTGCCATGTACTGTGTTTCCACAGGGGTTGACTATACACTATTCTGCATTTAGCTTGTTGACATGGCTGTGGCACCACTTGTGTGTTTCTATGTGTGCCTTTTGTAGGTTGCTTGTGTCAGCTGGAGGGTCCGATATGGTGGCCAGTTTGTAGTCCTCTGCAAACCTGTTCAGACAGAGTCCGTCCCTGTTAGCCTGTACCTATGTGACATATATAGCATACAAGAGAGGTTCCAGGACCATGCCTTGTGGGATGCCAGTTGTACCTGGTTTGCAGTCTGCCATGGCTACAGCATGTCTGCCAGGTCAGTTCTGTCCTTGAGCTGGTTTGCAACCCATCTACTTGCATAGGGGTTTATAGTTAGGCTGGTGAGCTTATCTGTACTGCCAACTAGGGTATTGTATGGAAGGGTTTAGCAAGG
Organism: Protopterus annectens; assembly: GCF_019279795.1. Lineage (NCBI taxonomy): Eukaryota > Metazoa > Chordata > Ceratodontiformes > Protopteridae > Protopterus > Protopterus annectens. The sequence continues at coordinate 137,823,319 of NC_056740.1, forward strand.
TCCAGATAGGCTGTGTGATCAACATTCCCCACATCAATGGGCTTGGTGCATGTTTCACATGAGTCAGACACGTGTAAGGGGCAGGATCTGCCCTATGACAGCGACACTGGGTAGGGTCCAATGTCTGTAGGTACCCAATCTCGTTATTCATGGGATCCATGATCATCCTCTCCATTACTTTGCCAACCTAGATAGTCGAGGTTGAGGGGTGATAGTTTGCAGTATCCATTAAGGCACCTCCTTTGTGGACCACTGTTGCTGTACACTGCTCTTTGGGTACATATCCTGTGGTAGGACTGATAGTGCACAGTAATGCTATTTGCTGTTCCATTCTTCTTACAGTACTTGTTGGACACAACCCAGGACACCATCTGGTACCATTGATGCTGTGTACTGTGCTTTGTGGATGCTGGCTGTTATCTCAGCATCTGCAATGTCGGGGGGCCAGCACTCTCCTGGGATAGATATTTGGCAGTTAGGTGCTGGTGAGGAGGTTGGAAGGAATCTGTTCGGTAGGCTGTTGGCAATGTGAGTGGGTTTGGTGTATTGTTTGTGATATTAGAGTGCTGCAGAGCATATCTGTGGATTATCACCATGGTTCCTACCATCAGGTAGGACAGCTGTGTGATAATCCTTTGTGTCCTGCACAATTTGCATCATCATAGGTTCATAGGTTCATACTAGGCTATCTGCCCTGGCCTTGTTTGAGCATGGACAGACTGTGTGTGGGTCTCAACACCCCTTGCAATGTGCATATTATGCCCATGTAGGGTTTACTTTCCTAGATGTGACACAGGGATGGCCCCCAGTGTACACCTACTATCTCCCATGCACTTCACCGATTTCTCTTGTTGAGTTTGTGTGTGGAGCTCAGCCTATCATGGACTGGGATTCTGTTCCAGAGTGTCCTGAGCCTCTGTGTTATGGATCTGTCCCTCCAGCACAACCTATTAATCTTTGTGTAGAGGTTCAGATATCTCACTGTGGTGGGTCTGCTGGATTTGGGGTTTCTGCAGTGAAGCATGTCCATTCATTCTGGATTGGACATGGCCTTGTACATCAGGCATACATCACCTCTGACTGTGCAGTATGCTTCTGAATTGGGCTGTGGTTTCTTCAGCCAGGCTGCAGATGTCCAATGTTTGGACCCTTTATCCTGTTGGTGGGGTACATTTGGGGTCTTTCTGACTGCTGCATGTGTAAGGTAAGGTACATCTGAACTGGGGCATAGTTGTCATGTATGGGCCTGATAAGGGAAGGGTATGGGGGCACAGTGACCTCTGTAGCTCTACATGTGCATCCTTTCATATTAAGGTGGGCAATATAGCAGGTCTTCCTGGCCACCTTGGCAATGTGAGTGTCACATGACAGGTTACCGTCCACTTGTGTCCCTAGGTCCATGATTACTTCTTCCATACATAATGGATTGCCACCTATGTCATACTTTGTGTGTGCCTTGTTTGGTATTTGTTGAGACATTCGTACTCTGAAGTGTCTTCAGGAAGGCTGGCTGGGGTACCTGGGTTTGTGTGTGTGGTCTGTAGCAGGCTTCAAACAGGTACACAGTTTGAGACAGTGTTACTTGCCCGTGAATAGTCCATGCTGCTTCTTGCTGTGGTACCAACCTGGGGGTGTGGTTATTCTTGATAATTACTGGTAGCCACACTCCTATTGTTGTGCGTTCCATGTTTTGGAGCTGTAGAGCGTGGTATGAGGCATAACCTGGTAGTATTAGGGTGCTCTTCTGGGCCTTGCCCAGGTTTCTGTTACAGAACACATATTACCATTCTCCATGCTGTGGTGGGTTTGGTCTGCATGCACCTTGCAGGTTAGACTTCTGGCGTTGGGTAGCATTACGCCCAGGTTATTATCCCTTGTGCTACCTATGGTGGTGGGTTTGTGTTTCCAGACTTACCTATTCCAGGCACAGTGGGGGTGACAACAGCCTTTGTCAGTATCTACACAGCCAGGTGTGCTGGGTGCGTGCCATCCCTAGCAAGTGGGGCATCATGTCTTGCTTGGCATGACAGCCCAGGCTGTCAGCCATGTGTTCCCCCTTGCTAACAGCAATACCTCAGCCAATTATTGTACTTGATCTTGTTGTCTTCATAGTGTGGCATCATGCTTGGTGAGGGTGAGATGTTAGGTTGGGTCTTCATGTTTGCATATACTAGATGGTGTTACATTGCTTAATACATGGCAATCATGCCTCAGGTGGTGCTGCAGGGCTGCCTCTGTCGGATGCACATACTACACTCCCTGTACATGTTTGAGAGCAGGTTGTGTCATGTTAGGCATCCCTGTTACTATATGAGTGAGTCAGAGAGGGGTATCATTCCCAGGGTTCCTACTGAGCCAGTGTATGTGCTATGCGTTGCCTCTTTGCCAAGGCCAGGGCATACTGGGCATGCCTCCTTCTGCCTACTGGGGCAGGCTCAGGTTGTTCCTCCTCCGAGTCACGCTCTGCCTGTGATGGCCTTGGCAATGTTGGGGGGCTGTTTGTCCCGGCCCTATGCTGGTCCTGCTGCAGCTGTTTTTGCAGGATCATATTATGTAGCATAGCACATACCATGACAATTTGGGTACATGTAGTTGGTGAGTACTGCAAGGCTCCACCAGATGTGTCCAGGCACCGGAACCGTGACTTGTGCAGCCCAAACACATGCTCTATTACATTACGTGTTTGTGCGTGTGACTCATTATGGCATTCCTGTTCAGGTGTGTGTGCGTTTCTGATGGGTGTCATCAGCCACGGCTCCAGTGCATAACCTGCATCCCCCACTAGGTGACCATGTGGGATGTCCCCACTGGCAAATGTCTGGTACAGCTGCGTCAAATGCTAGATATGGGAATCATGGTAGCTCCCAGGGCAGCCAGCACACACATTCATTATTATGCCCTGGGCATCACACATGACCTGGCAGTTGATGGAGCAGAAGCCCTTGCGGTTAATGTAGGCCCTACCCCGCTCACCGGCTGGTGCTTTGATGCATATGTGCATGCAGTCTATTGCACCCACTACCTCAGGGTATTCTGCTATTTGCTGGAAGAGATGCATATTGCTGGCCAATACCTCACGGGCATTGGGGAAATATACATGATCACCAACATGTGCTGATATGGCATCCAGGAACTGGTGCAGTACCCTGGAGGCTGATGCCTGTGATATCCCCATCATATCACCAGTTGGTCTCTGGAAGGTATCTGTTGCTAGTATTCTTAGGCCAACACATACCTTGGTTTCCACTGGGATGGGTTGCCCTCTGTTGGTTCTGTGTGTGAGGCATGGCCTGCACAGCTCAACAATTTGCTGCAGGAGGTCTCTGTCCACTCTATAGCGCTCCACTATCTCCAGCTCATGTAGCCCCTGGTAGGTTACCCTGGGCCTGTACACTCTTCTCAGACTCCTCACTGTGGGTTGTCTGGCAGCATTTCCATTGTCACCACCCTCAGCAAGTCTCTTATGTCTCCTTATGACAGCTATGGCAGCCCCTAGCATGTCTGGTCTGAGTGCAGCTTTTTCAGTTTTCACTTCTACTAGCTTACTCCTGTCTTGCAGTGTCTCTTGAGAGAAACATGTTTTAAGTGCTGGGCTGGGCTTGTATTCTGCCTGTGTAATTGCCTGCTTCTAATTGTTTTCACCTGCTACCTCTACAAGTATTCCCTGCTAGTTTCCTACTATTTCTTCTGCTTCCTTTTCTTCTCTGTTTCCTCAGGGGGGAGCAGCGCGCATACCAGCGAAAACACGCTCACAGTGGCTACCACGTGCGCACACATGCTTACACGGACCAGAATCTGCTTATTTGGATTAAAACGCGCACACACCAGCGCAAACAGGTCTACAGATCTTTAAACAGACTCCTACATGCTTACTTTGCCTTACACGCTCGCACTCTGTCTTACTCGCGGCTCCCAGCGCGCACACACGTGCATGCACATACAGCAAGAAACTTTGGTGTTGGTCACAGTGTACACCTTCCATTTCTTGACTTTCCCATGCTTATCTGTTGACACTCCTCTTTTTATGCTGTGTGATTGACATGTTTCACATACCACTTTGCTCCAATGAGCTTGATTTCTTCCTGACACTCCCTCTTGTGATGTCACTTATCTCCTACTCTGTTACTCCCCCTTATCTAATTCTTACACTACACGGAATGTGCTCATTTGCTATGTGACAGTGTGATTCACTATCCTACCACTCATTTACATAGGATTGCCTACTAATGCTTAGTTACATGTCTTACACTCAGCTTCCCCCCTTAGCAACCACTAGACGGTGGCCATGTTGTTTTTGGTCTGCTAGTCCCTGCATTGCAAATCCATGCATTACATAAAACCCACATTTGTGGGTTTCAAACCTTTATTTTTCTGTTTTATATAGCGCAGCCCATTTGCGCGGGGCTGCGCTGCGTTTAAACATCGCCGATCTCCGAAAAAAAAAATTATTTTATTTCATGTTTGCATCAGGTTACCATGCCAATGGCCACATATTTGGCTATTGGCATGCTGACTGCAACATTTGCACACTTTATTTGGAGCTGTCATGGCTCCGTTGTGTTATTTGCAGTAACGTACTCAGTTGTCAACTGAGTACATTTCTGCAACTAACACGACTCTTACACGGGCTGGTTTCAGCTTCGTGGATCGCTAATCTACCTCATTTGCATGCCTTTCAGCTGCAAGTGGGGTGATTAGCATATCCATGCTCTGCCCGTGTAAGAGTCATTTTAGCTGTCTCTTACACGGGATTTCGGGCTGTTCCTGGATCGCGATGGCTGCATGGAGTCTTACACGACTCTTAGACTCTGTGCAAGCCATCGTGAATCCTGCCCTAGGTGTCTAGGCCATACGGCTATTTACACCTTGCCAATATCTGTCCTTGTGCCTTACCTCCTTTTTCAAGTAAGGGTAGGTCAGTCATGCTGGGGGTGAATTTGTGAATGCCATCCAATTGTCTAACTCTTTTTAAAATTAATATAGTGTATTACATTGCTTGCTCTGCAATGGAAGTTTGTTCCAGAGGAGAAGTCATTGCGTGATGAATCTGCTTCCACTATAATTTGTTTAATTGCTGAGGCAGATACAGATCTCTTTTCCTTGTGTTTGTTAGACTGTTTGATTTGTTGAGATATAAGAAGCCTTAGACTGCCAAATCACTAGTGGCCTGAAAAGCAAAACACAAATTGCCGATAAGAAGTCTATTGGACACTGAATACAGGGACACAGTTTCCAACCTCTCCTTATATCTTTAATCATTTAGGTCTGTGATCTTTTTTGTTAGGAACCTCTGAGTTCACTCCAGTTGCCTGATATGTCTAGTAAGATACATCCCAAAGGGGGCATTGTAGTCTATGCTATGCCTGATTGATATGGAATATAAAGGAGGAAGGGCTTCCTTCTGTCTAGTGGAGATGCTGTTTTTATTAGCTGTGCCAAATAGAAAGATTTCCTAACCACTGTTGAAACATTATGATCAAAGGAGAGGAAATTATCTACCCAGGGTTCAAGGTCTCTCACAACAGCTTCATTTTGGAGTAGGATTTTCTAAGATGGTTGAGGGTTATTTCTCAAATGTGACAGTATAGCATTTTTCAAGATTTAGTTTTAGCCTGTTTTCTGTACACTAACTATTAACATATATAAGTTCAAGTTGTAGATTTTGCATGTCAGAAAGGGATTTGAGCATGACACTGAGTTTACAATTATATGCAAATTTGGTTAGCCAAGGACTGTATTTTTTTTTATCTGGAGATCAGAGAAGGACATGCCAGGCAGAAGACATCCTTGTATGTATTCCTGACTGACTTTACTGGTTAGCTGTATGCACTCTGAGGATGCAGCTGTAACCCTCACTGTGTGGGTAAGTGTTCTTTTGTAATGGTAGGCCGTTTGAGATCCTTTGGAATATGTATTTTTCATATAGTTGTCTCAGGGATGAAATTTGCAATATTTGTTAAGTAATATATTTGTGATGCCTGCTGGATCTGACTAGGCAGTACCAATTTAAATAAGTCCAAAAACAAGCAAACAGAGGACAACCACATCAATAAAAGTACCATAAAACTTTATTTCCACAGATAAGCACTTTCAGGCCATATGCCCTTCATCAGATAACACACAGTATAAAACCTCACATATTTAAAATAAATATCAGCCTATCACATTTCATTAAAAAGCCCTCCTTTTCTTTAGGATGGGTTTTAAAGGTATATACCCATTAATACCAGGAGACCTATCTGCTCCTAATCGCACTATCCACCTGGTTTCAGCACATTCAGTTTCATTTACCAAATTGCCCCCCCCCCCCCGGTGTTTGGAATCACAACCTGTATCACTATAAATATAAATGAATGTGTAGGGTTATCCTTCACATGTAATGCCAAAGCATTACGCTCATTACCAAGTCTAATATCTGATAAATGTTTGTAAATTCTGGTCTTAAACATATTATTGGTTTTCCCCAACTACTACTACTAATTACTGTGTGTTATCTGATGAAGGGCATATGGCCTGAAAGCGCTTATCTGTGGAAATAAAGTTTTATGGTACTTTTATTGACGTGGTTGTCCTCTGTTTGCTTGTTTTTGGATATTCATGGATTTGCTACGTACAGAGGACTTTGGTGCAAGAGACTGTTTTTCTTAGCTTAATTTAAATAAGTAAAGAACAATATTAGGTGTCATTTAATTTACTGATGTAAGTAAATAGGGATATGTAATTATCCTTAGCTTCTCATGCTAGTTTAACTTCATGGGATGCCTTTCTTTTTCTGATGGCAGTTTTCAATGGGTCTATATCACGTTGTCGAACTTTTAAAAGTTCGAACATCATATGGTCGACACCATATGATCGAACTTTGAAAAGTTCGAACCTTTTAACGAAGGTCATCATACAATGCAGAATGGGAAGATTTCCCTTTCTGCACTGTAGTGCAATCTCGGAGTTGGTATATTTAAAGAGTAGGGGGGTGCAGGGTGGTCTTGCCCCCCTGATTAAACTGTTCAGGTAGGTTTTTTTCTTTGGCTTATTTTTTTTTATTACATTTTAGAACTTTTAAAAGTTTGATCATATGGTGTTGACCATATGATGTTTGAACTTTTAAAAGTTCGATTATGTAATATAGATGCATTTTCAATACCTTTGATTATTTTTTGATGCTGACCTTAATTTGTGGGTCTTTAGTTGTGCTGTATATTCTAAGAAAGTTTTTTGTTTATTGTATTGTTGTTTATTTATGCATGTGAACTGCCAGGCTGGTTTGCTCTTGAACTTCCCATTTTGTTTAGTTCTATAGAGACTCTCATCTTAAACCATTTATCTAGTGGATTCATGATTATTTATTGCACAATATTTAACCAGTGGATAACAATATGAAAAATATTAAATGAAAACCACTTTCAGTGAATTGGAACAAAAGTTTTTTTTTTGTTTTTTTTTTGCAGGGAGGCAAATCTCCCTACAGCCCCATGTGGGGTGGGTGCTCTCCACACCGAGCTAACTTAAATACACTGACTACAAATTCTCACAATAGTGGAAAAAAGGCAACAGTTGCTATTTGCTGAAAGCAGATTTCAGTAAAATCTCCCTTGTGCTATTGTTAAATCAGTGAAACAGCAGTCAAACTAATCTCATGTTCCCTCTTTAGGTGAGAGTAGATTTCATATTTATTTGCATAACTACTATTTTGGTGGTTACCATTATACCTGAATTCTGAGACTTCATCATTGAACTGTGGGAGGTTAATACAGCTGAAGTCTTTGAATACTGTGATATTTACATCTGATGGACTGGGGATTATGAAGAACAAGGTTACCAGTTTGGGTCTATATTACATTATCGAAGTTTCAATACTTTGAACACCATATGGTCGACACCATATGATCGAAGTACTGAAACTTCAAAAATGTAAAAATAAAAAATAAAAAACAAAAAAAAAATAAAAGTAACTGCTGTAAGCAGGGCCCCCCCCCCCTGCACCCCCACACCTCCCAAGATAGCACTTTAACGGAGTTAAGCACAGGAAAGGGAAGGTTTCCCTTTCCTATGCTGTAGCGCGATCTCAGAGTTGGTATATTTAAGTAGTGGGGGGTGTGGGGGGGAGTTTACTTTCTGTTGTTTTTTTTTTTAACATTGTTCCATATTTTGCAACTAAGATCACTAGTGGTCGCTGTCTAGTGATTCGAAGTTGTAAAACTTCAACAATGTAATATAGCCCCACCATCAGTTAGGGAAGGGTATATCAGTGGGTCAAGAATATTGTGTCCTCTAGTGTGTTCTTTGACTATTTGGTCCAAAGAGTTCTTTTTTTATGAAATCAAAGAATTTTTAGACATAACCTGCATTTGAGGTATAAGTATCCCAGTTTAATGATGCATCATTAAAGTCTCCCAGGATGATGGAGTTCCTATGTATTTGAGGTTCATTCAGTATATTTAGGAATCAAACATGGTTCTCAGGGGGCATCAAGTGGGGTCTCATAATATGTTATGATTTTATACTTGGTTTTATTTAGTGTGATTTGTACTGTGCATTTATAGATACCTGCCTTGAGGTAACATGGTCTTTAACAAATATGGATACGTGACCTCAGTTCCTGTCAGGTCTAAAGGCATGGAAGGTTCAAAATTCTAGTACAGAGTGACTGCTTTCTGCACTTTTAAACCAAGTTTTAGTAATAATGAATGTGCTTCAAATGTTGGAGGGTCTCAAGGTCAGGCAATTTGTTACCAGTATTAAGCAGCACTATCTTGATATTTTTAATTTCTTGATTATTATTTATTTTTTTTAGGTTGGGATACAGGATATGTATGAGGATAGTGTGACAGCGGTGAGGTCTGCGGTGGGAGTGATGGATGCATTTAAGGTGGAGGTGGGATTACATCAAGGATCAGCTCTGAGCCCTTTCTTCTCTGTGGGCTACGATGTTTGCAGATGACATTGTGATCTGTAGTGAGAGTAGGAAACAGGTGGAGGAGACCCTGGAGAGGTGGATATATGCTCCAGAGAGAAGAGGAATGAAGGTCAGCAGGACTAAGATAGAATATATGTGTGCGAATGAGAGGAAGGAAAGAGGAATGGTGAGGATGCAAGAAGTAGAAGTGGCAAAGGTGGATGAGTTTAAATACTTCGGATCAACAGTTCAGAGTAATGGTGAGTGTGAAAGAGAGGTGAAGAAGAGAGTACAGGCAGAATGGAGTAGGTGGAGAAGAGTGTCGAGTGATTTGTGAAAGATGAGTACCAGTAAGAGTGAAAGGGAAGGTCTACAAGAGGATAGTGAGACCAGCTATGTTATATGGGTTGGAGACAGTGGCATTGACAAAAAAGCAGGAGTCAGAGCTGGACGTGGCAGAGTTAAAGATGTTAAGATTTGCACTGGGTGTGACGAGGGTAGACAGGATTAGGAATAAGTATATCAGAGGGTCAGCCCATGTTGGAAGGTTTGGAGACAAAGCCAGAGAGGCAAGATTATGTTGGTTTGGACATGTGCTGTGGAGGGATGCAGAGTATATTGGGAAAAAGATGCTAAGGATGAATCTGCCAGGTAACAGGAAAAGAGGAAGGCCTAAGATAAGGTTTATGGATGTGGTGAGAGAGGACATGCAGGTGGTTGGTGTGACAGAGCAAGATGCAGAGGACAGGAATAAATGGAAACAGATGATCCGCTGTGGCAACCCCTAACGGGAGCAGCCAATAGAAGAAGAAGAAGAGGTTGGGATAATTATTAGTTGAACTCTGCCTAAAAAAAGGTACTGTGTGGGTACCAAGAATTTTAGCCAGTATAAAGAAGTCCTGGAATGAGTGGTGTGACCTATCCTTTTTGAAGGAAGGGCTGTGCAGCAACTAATCCCAAGCTGATACATATTAGATCTCCCTCAATTGATACCATTTATTCAGCCAGTTGTTGAATTTGAAACCAATCATCTTATCTTTGTACCTCAACATCATAGTTGGAGAAGGAAGGATTCTGCTTGACACCAAGTCTTTCCTCAATTTGTGGTGTTAATGGAAACCTCAGAAATGTCTTTCTACATATCTCTTATGGTTTTGTGTACAAGGTCTTTTACACCTATATGGTTCAGTATGTTGTTGTAGTCATGCTTTTCTGGCTTGAGGGTCTTGAGGGCCCTTGCTATGTCAGAGATCTTGCCACCTGAAAGACAACTCACTCTCACACAATTTTTGTCCAGCCTTGTAAGAGCAGAGTCTGTGTGCCTGAATATGGAGGTCACCTATCTCCAGTACATTTTTATTAGTAGAGAGTTTATCAAAAGCAACTTGATTTCACCGGAAATGGAAATCTTTTGCTGTACATAAATTACATTTTTGAATGCTTTACACATATATCTCTAACAAAAAAAAAATAAGAATAAAATCATGTAGAAATTCTGCAGGTGTTGGAGAAGACAGTTCTTCTGCTGTCCCTATTTCACTAAGTTCTTTTTTTTTCAAAACAGGTTTATTGTTTTAACATATAAGAGAAATATCATAACAATTTTATACAAGTAATTAAAAATAGGTATTATTATTATATTCAACAAAACAACTAAAGTATTTACAAAGACATCCACTACAATCAGATCAATTAATTAAACTAAAATACCGTGCTATTGAAATTATCATTTTTTTAACAAATTTTGTAAATTATCCCATACAATATAATATGATGTTTTTCTAGTTGTTCTCATTCTAATTGTGCTTATTTCCATATGGCACATTATATTCATAACATTTTTAAATTCATTGAACGAAGGAGGTGTATCTGAAATCCAATTTCTAGTTATTATTTTCCTGGCCACTGCTAGGATAGACCATAACAAGGGAAGCTTAATCTTTTTAACACATTGAGGTACAGGTGTGTTAAATAATATAAGAGACTTAGAAATAATGAAATTATCTGTAAAAAGAGCCTGCAAAATTCATTAATTGACTTCCAGTATTCTTTCAACTTCATACAGTCATAAAACATATGAGCCCAGTCAGCATTAATTTCTACATTACATCTCTTACATAGATTATCTTTATTATTTATTTTATTCATCATCAAAGGTGTATAAAAGATCTATGTAAAAATTTCCATGTATAAAGTCTCCAGACAATGGAAGATGTAGTTCTATAAGCAGATTCCAATATATATTGTTTATCTTGTTGAGTTGGTGGGTCCCCATTAATAGAGGTGAAATAATTCCAGTATGAATCTACACTGTAAAAAGTTTCTTTTCTGATAATTTTATGTATATATGAAAGTTTACCTTTATCAGAAACTTTATGCTGTAAATTTAATATCAAGTAATCAATCAGTTTTGGAATAGATTCTTTAACTGTTATAGACATTAGATCTATTCTATCAATGAGATGTTGTCTAAAGATCTGAACCTCTAACCAGCAAGTTTCTCTTAGATCAAATTCTTGTTTTAAGAAATCTAGATTTTTAACTTTATTATCAGATATCAGCTGATACCAGTACTTTAGATCATTATCTATAGCTAAATGAGCTCCTTCAGAAGTAGATGACATAAGCATACCCTGAGTATACATTATAGGGGATACAATAAAATTCCATTCCCTATACTTAGGGTGCATGAATATAAAGTTACGATAACTAATAATAATATTTAATGGGTAACAAACCATATGTTTAGGTGTAATAGGTGAAGTACAAAATTCCTTTAGCAACCACAACATGGAGTTATTTACAATCATATTTTTATGTGTTAAGGAGATTTTCATGAAGTGCATACTAATTAGCTCCCAATAATCTTTCCATTTTGATATATGACTGATCTATTAATAAAGTAATAACTTTTATAATAGAAGAGATAATATATAAATTAAAGTCTGGAAAAGAAATACCCCTTGAGACCAGCTATTAGTATGTTTCTTTAATGCAATCCTAGGTCTATTAGGTGCCCATAAGAAATTTAACATTAGTGTATTCAGTTTCTTGATAATTATTTTTGTAGGTGAAAGTATTATTGATTGTATTAAGTATAAAATCTTGGGGAATATTATCATTTTAATAATTGTAAGTCTCTCCTCCATAGTAAAAACATATTATTCCAGGTATTAAAAAGATTTTGTATATTAAGAAAACAGGTATTATAGTTATTATATATAATAGATTTAATATCTTTAGATAGTATTATACCTAAATAAGTTATCTGACCTGAATTGGGTACATATTTAGTAAAATCACTAATGAGAATATTTTTCGTGTATATATAGGTAGTATTTTAGTTTTTCTTCATTGAATATTAAACCAGAAATACTTTTAAAATTCATCATTTTATCAAATAAAGACTGCATAGAAGAATTAGATCCTGCTGATGTAATTAGAACATCATCTGCAAAAGTTGAATTTTTGATGTTGTATTTTCGTCTATTTCAAAACCCTCTATGTCAGTACTTTTTCTAATCAAATTAGCCCAAGGCTCCATTACTAAAGTGAATAATAGTGGAGAAAGTGGACATCCTTGCTTTGTACCTTTAAGAATGGGTATTTTTGTGAAACATATGTTCCTACCTTAATATAAGCCAGCGTTCCTTTGTATAAATGCTCAATTAAATTTACAAATGCATCAGAGAAGTTTGTGCATTTCAGTAAGGTAAACAGATAGTCCCAACTTACTGAATCAAATGCTGAACCTATATCAAGACTAATAAGTGTTAAATCTTTCTTTTTCCTATTTGCAAAATCAATTAATGTTAAAGTTCTTCTTATATTATCAAAAGTATTTCTATTTACAATGAAGCCCATCTGATCTATATCTATAATGCCGGGGATGATTGTCTTCAATCTATCAGCAAAAATACTCATAAACATTTTATAATCAATATTAAGTAATGAGATGGGTCGATATGAAGAACATCTAGTTGGATCTTTATTAGGTTTTAAAATTGGTGAAATAAATGTATATTGCCAAGATGGGGGGGTTATTAACTCAGTTTGGGCCAAAATAAAAACCTTATGTATTAATGAATATGTAGTTTTAGAAAGGATTTTTTATATATCTCTGGTATAATACCATCATTACCCGGTGCTTTGTTTGATTTAAGCTTATTTATTTGTGTAATAACTTCTGTATATGAAATACTCTTGTCCAATAGTTTAATCTGTTGTTTATTAAGCTTTTTATTCATGTTTGTGGTTATAAACTCCTTTATTTTATCGTTAGGTTCCATGTTAATGTTGTTATGGTTAATCTTGTGAAAGTGATTTCTAAATTCATCCAGTATTTCTGGTATACTAGAAACATTCTTATTTTTCCTTAGAGAAAAGATTTCTTTGATATGGTTTTGTTTATTCAATCTTTTTGTTTTATTTTTAAGTCTATGTAAGTATTTGGGGCTTATTGAATAAGACAAAAACTTATATTTCTCTAAAGTTATTTTAACTTTATGAGTTAAAATTTCTTTGTATTTCTCATTTAGTTTGTTTATTTCTTCAATAACTTTCTAGTCCATAATATTTTCTTTATTATTTTGTTTATAAGAGTCTAATTTACTTTGAATATCTAACAATTCCTTATCCCAAGATTTCCTTTTATTATTATACCATCTGATACTTTGTCCATATAGATATGATTTTAAGGCATCCCAAACATAGACAATGGAGACTTCAGGTGTATTATTTATGTCTAGAAAATGTTGTACTTCTGAAAGTATATATTCTTTATAGTCTTTTAGCTGAGTTAAGTATGCTGGTATCCTTTTGATCTGAACATTATGAGTATTTTTTTATCATGAATTCAAAAACAATTGAGTTATGATCAGATATAGGACATGAAATGATTTTGGAATTAATTAAATCTGTTACCATCTGGTTAGAAATAAAGACCCTATCTATTTTTGAATAAGTTTTGTATCTGTTAGAAAAAAGGTGTATGGTAATGATTTTGAATCTATCTGATTATTAATATCATTCAAATGATAAGAATTAGCAAAATCATTTAAATGTTTTGCATTAGATGTAATTCTTCTTTTCCTTATAGTGGTAGTATCACTTTCATGTAGTATACAATTAAAATCACCAGCTAAAATAATATCCCCTATAGAGAATGATATGATCTTATCAATATGATGTTTCACTGTATTAATACCAATTCCAGGTATCCAATATACATTAATTAAAGTGTAAGTCTTCCCATTAATTTGTATTGTAACCATACAAAACATTCCTTTGTCATCCTGATAAGACTTAATGGTTTTAGGAATGGGCATACTTTTATTCCATAAAATAGCCACTCCTTTTTTTTCTGAGTGTGTTCTGAACTAACCAATACTGTATACTTATTAGTGGCTAGTTTATCAATATCTTTTTTCAAGAGATGGGTTTCTTGCAGGAAGACTAGATTGGCCTTGTGTAAATTAATGTATCTTATTAGGCTTGCCCTTTTACACGGATTATTCAATCCATTAATGTTTAAAGAAATTCCTTTGAAAGATGTCATTTGGCATTTTTAAAACTCAAGAATCTTATGATCGAAATAACAAATAACAAGATAAATAATGTTACATCTCCTCTTTTAGGTGTACCTTTAAATATAGCTGTATTTGTTAAATCTCTTATGGGATTTTGTATAGGATTCAATTTTGTTTGTAGTGACAATGAGTGTACAAAATATATTGTGGATGTCAAAACTATATACATATAACAATGAACAAGTGAAAATAATGTAAGGATTAAACCTTGCATCCAGCCTGGAGTTGAAAACTCCAACTTAGAGTAGTATTTACTACTCAAGTTAACCCCTACCCTAAGCAGCAGTACCTCAGCTACCACCTTATCAATTTAATACTAGTTATATTTAACTGAGGTTAACAGTTTTCAATTCAATTATCTATCAAGACAAAACTACACATTTGGTAAAACAGCATCATATAAACTAAAATAAACTTTTTTTTTTTTAAAACTGTTCATACTACTATATAGATCTATGTAATATATAACACTTGTATTCAAATAGCATTCAAATAATCTTGATGTTAGAAATCAAGAGGAGAGAAAATTAGGTTCTAACATTCATTTAAATCAAAAACTTTGGCTAATATGATTCAGACATTACATATATTAAGATGCATCTATTTTCTGTCATGTGAATACTATTAACAGCTTCCAAAAAAAAAATCTTGAATTGTTTGTATATGAGCATTTACTTAAACTCATTATTGTCAATAGAGTAAAATATTGTATTCATAAAAATTATTATAAATCATATTGCATAGTTATGCAAATTCTCAGAAACACTTGCATTATTAATAAAAAAAAAAAAAGCCATCACACACATGCACACAGACACACACACACATACATACACACTCACATACACATACACATACACACACACACACACACACACACACACACACACACACACACACACACACACATATATATATATATATATCTGATCTCACTGAGTTATGTCCTTGTTGAGCACTATCCTACTTGCTGTCCCTAGAATAAATCTGTCTGCTTTATACAAAATAATGCACAGCAAACACATTTTAGTAACCAGATTTTACAATCATGCTAACCTACTGCTTTAAAATATATCACATGACATTTCTTCCAGAATAGAATTATAAAATTGTTTATGCTTGTCAATCAGATGAATTAAATGAATTATAATAAAGTATATGTTTGGAACAGAAGTTTTTAACACAGATTATTATGCTGCTGTTAAGTAGATTTTCAAAAACATTTAAATAAATGTTTCATTTTCTATGCCTTCTAAAATAAGACATTTACTTACTACAAGAAACTACATCATTTAAACTCATTATAACTGACATCTTTTATGAATAGAGTATTTTTTCTGAATCTGTGGTGTGTCAGTATGATAACTAGGTCAGAGGTTATACTAACTGCTTTCAGTTTCTCTGTGAGAATTCTGTGAGTTGAAGCTTTTGAAGTAGTTCATGGACACTGTGCATGAGACAGCCCACATCCCAGATTGTCTCCCTTAACATTTTGGCGGGAAACTTATTAAAACTTGTGACAAACATTCATTTTGTCAATAGAGTAAAATATTGTATTCATAGAAATTATTATAAATCATATTGGATAGTTATGCAGATTCTCAGAAACACTTGCATTATTATATAAAAAAAAAAAAAAAAAAAAAGCCATCACACTCACACACACACATACACATACACATACACACACACACACACACACACACACATATATATATATATATATATATATATATATATATATATATATATATATATATATATCTGATCTCACTGAGTTGTGTCTTTGTTGAGCACAATCCTACTTGCTGTCCCTAGAATAAATCTGTCTGCTTTATACAAAATAATGCACAGCAAACACATTTTAGTAACCAGATTTTACAATCATGCTAACCTACTGCTTTAAAATATATCACATGACATTTCTTCCAGAATAGAGTTATAAGATTATTTATGCTTGTCAATCAGATGAATTAAATGAGTTATAGTAAAGTATATGTTTGGAAGACAAATTTTTAACACAGATTATTATGCTGCTGTTAAGTAGATTTTCAAAAACATTTAAATAAATGTTTCATTTTCTATGCCTTCTAAAATAAGACATTTACTTACTACAAGAAACTACATCATTTAGACTCATTATAACTGGCATATTTTATGAATAGAGTATTTTTCCTGAATCTGTGGTGTGTCAGTGTGATAACTATGTCAAAGGTTATACTAACTGCTTTCAGTTTCTCTGTGAGAATTCTGTGAGTTGAAGTTTTTGAAGTAGTTCATGGACACTGTGCATGAGACAGCCCACATCTCAGATTGTCTCTCTTAACATTTTGGCGGGAAACTTATTAAAAACTAGTGACAAACATTCATTTAGTAGTGTAAATGTATGTAAACATGACAAAACCTTCACAATGTATTCCACAGACCATTACAGCCTCTTACTTCTTTTCAGAAAGAGAAACAAATTGAATCACAGCTTGCCATTAAATCTTCAGATATTTTGACTGGTTATGAAACAAAACATTATAACTGACATATTTTATGAATAGAGTATTTTTCTGAATCTGTGGTGTGTCAGTGTGATGACTATGTCAAAGGTTATACTAACTGCTTTCAGTTTCTCTGTGAGAATTCTGTGAGCTGAGGCTTCTGAAGTAACTCATGAACACTGTGCATGAGACAGCCCATATCTCAGATTGTCTCTCTTAACATTTTGGCGGGAAACTTATTAAAAACTAGTGACAAACATTCATTTAGCAGTGTAAATGCATCTAAACATGACAAAACCTTCACAATGTATTCCACAGATCATTACAGCCTCTATGTAAGTGAAATTAAGCCCAAAATTACCAACAAGCAATAAAACTCAACATTCTTCTCCCAACTCAATTTTCATACAAATCATATTATTCACTGTGCCCGCACAATCAAAAGCATTTCTATATATTAATAAAGAAAAGAAAAAGAGAGTAGAAAATAAAAGGGAGTGAGGCAGAAATAAAAAAATGTAAGAGAAAGCTGTAAGAAGTATATACAATGGAATGTTACTTACTGTTTATATTAATAGAGTTAAAAATAAAACATAGTATTTACTCTTATTTAGTTCTGATTATTATTAGTTAAAGCATAACAGATTATTTACAAACAAGCATAAGCAGTATAATCAAGAAAGTATAATTAGAAATAGCATTTGAAGAACTTATAAAAACTTTTACAAGGAATAAATATGTTATTATTCTATTAATGATATTTTCATTACTGTTCTCTCCCTGCCCTGCGCCACCCTTTACCCACTACATAATCTAAATAGAATGTAATTGTTTAAACAAAGAAAATAATAAAAGGAGAAGGAAAAAAGGTAAAGATAAAAAAATGTATCAAATTACTAACCTTACTTCTTTTCAGAAAGAGAAACAAATTTAATCACAGCTTGCCATTAAATCTTCAGGTATTTTGACTGGTTATGAAACAAAACATTTCTTTGCACATAGAGAATAACTTTGATTAAATCTTTTCCAAAATATTTGTGGCTTTCTGGAAATGCAGGAACTATATTCAAAAGATTAATAATGAACTAAAATGATGAGAGAGAAAAAAACATATAACAAATCATTTGTTTTAGTCTCTTCTTCTTCTCTGAAGTCTTCCACGAAGCTTCAGTTGCCAATCTCTTTAATGAAGAACTAGCCCATTCCATTTCTTCTATTTTATCCAAAATCCTTTTTCTTTGACAAACAGTAAAGCAGAGTCTAAATCATCGAAAACCTTAGGACCATCAGGAAGGAAGATTTTAAGCTTGGCAGGAAACAGAAGGTATGTTTTAAACTGTGCTTTTTAAGCTCCCTTATTAGTGGCAGAAAAACTTTTCTTTTAGCTATTACCATGGAAGAATAGTCATTGTCAAAACGCACAGTTGTCTCATTAATCTTAACAGGAGCTTTAGCCCAAGCAGATTTAAGAACCATCTTTTATCAAAAGATGATAGAAATCTAACTATAACTGATCTAGGATATTTTTTGTTAGAGTTAGTATTAGCTATAGATC